>NC_092088.1:102849501-102947001 GCF_045679555.1 Salvelinus alpinus
AACCCTGTAGAGTACAGTAGTCCATGTGAAGGGACCGGGTCATGTCTCTGTCTAACCCCTGTAGAGTACAGTAGTCCATGTAAGTCGCCAACTTGTAAGTCGCTCTGGATAAGAGCGTCTGCTAAATGACTTAAATGTAAATGTGAAGGGACCGGGTCATGTTTCTGGGAGTGAAAGGTGAAGGAGGGTCTCTGTCTGGGCTATCAGCATTTCTCTTTTTTACCTGAATGCCTTATAATGATGTACTGGGTATGAACATAATAAACAGCTGGTTTGTATAATGATGTACTGGGTATGAACAGAATAAACAGCTGGTTTGTATAATGATGTACTGGGTATGAACTGAATAAACAGCTGGTTTGTATAATGATGTACTGGGTATGAACTGAATAAACAGCTGGTTTGTATAATGATGTACTGGGTATGAACAGAATAAACAGCTGGTTTGTATAATGATGTACTGGGTATGAACTGAATAAACAGCTGGTTTGTATAATGATGTACTGGGTATGAACTGAATAAACAGCTGGTTTGTATAATGATGTACTGGGTATGAACTGAATAAACAGCTGGTTTGTATAATGATGTACTGGGTATGAACTGAATAAACAGCTGGTTTGTATAATGATGTACTGGGTATGAACTGAATAAACAGCTGGTTTGTATAATGATGTACTGGGTATGAACATAATAAACAGCTGGTTTGTATAATGATGTACTGGGTATGAACTGAATAAACAGCTGGTTTGTATAATGATGTACTGGGTATGAACAGAATAAACAGCTGGTTTGTATAATGATGTACTGGGTATGAACATAATACAACTTGTATAAATTCTCTGCACTAGAACTAGTGGATGTCGTCCCATTACCAAACGGTCACCTAAACCCGATGCACGTGGGCATCTGAGATGATTTGACCCGTGCAATCAATAAATTATTTTAAATTATTAGGTCAATCAATAGGGAAGTAGCTCCACCCTTTCCCTCTGATAGGCTAGGGGGAAGTTTCACCCTATTGCTTGTACCAATCAAATCCTCTCAGAGGGCGTAGGGCGCTAGGGGTCCGTCTGGGATTGGTGTTGTTTCTCAACGCCACTTCCTCCCACAGGAACAGGGACATGAGGACGGCGATGGACAGGACTTTGAGAGCTACTGTCTGTCTGTACATTCCTTCCTCTATCTTTTTAATGGGGGGGAAATGTATTTCACACACAGCACCCCCAGACCTGGGTTCAAATACTATTTGAAATCTTTCAAACAAATCACATTTATTTATAAAGCCCTTCTTACATCAGCTGATATGGGACTGTTCTTCTGCTTAAACAGACAAGCTCAGTCAAGCCCAGTTAAAGTATTTGAAATGATTTCAAATAGTATTTGAACCCAAGTCTGCCACACACAGCCTATACAGAGTATATCAATGAACATTTCACACAATAACATTGAAATGAATTCTCCTCTCCTCATTCGTCTGAGAGAAACTTAGTGATGAAGCTAATGAAGTGTAATATTCTTTATTTTTAACAAGTTGTTACTACAACGCTATGTAAGGTAAAACATGAATATATTTCTATTGGAATAAACATGGTTGTTTTACACGTTAATCTACTGTCTTCAGATATATGTGAATGTAAACTCGGCCACAACAAAAAAGAAACGTCCTCTCACTGTCAACTGTGTTTATTTTCAGCAAAACTTAACAGGTGTAAATATTTGTATGAACATAAGACTCAACAACTGAGACATAAACTGAACAAGTTCCACAGAAATTGAATAATGTGTCCCTGAACAAAAGGGGGGGTCAAAATCAAAAGTAACAGTCAGTATCTGGTGTGGCCACCAGCTGCATTAAGTACTGCAGTGCATCTCCTCCTCATGGACTGCACCAGATTTGCCAGTTCTTGCTGTGAAATGTTAACCCACTCATCCACCAAGGCACCTGCAAGTTCCCGGACATTTCTGGGGGGAATGGCCCTAGCCCTCTCCCTCTGATCCAACAGGTCCCAGACGTGCTCAATGGGATTGAGATCCGGGTTCTTCGCTGGCCATGGCAGAACACTGGCATTCCTGTCTTGCAGGAAATCACGCACAGAACGAGCAGTATGGCTGGTGGCATTGTCATGTCAGGATGAGCCTGCAGGAAGGGTACCACATGAGGGAGGAGGATGTCTTCCCTGTAACGCACAGCGTTGAAATTGCCTGCTATGACAACAAGCTCAGTCCGATGATGCTGTGACATACCGCCCCAGACCATGACGGACCCTCCACTTCCAAATCGATCCCGCTCCAGAGTACAGGCCTCGGTGGAACGCTCATTCCTTCGACAATAAACGTGAATCCGACCATCACCCCTGGTGAGACAAAACCGCGACTCGTCAGTGAAGAGCACTTTTTGCCAGTCCTGTCTGGTCCAGCGACGGTGGGATTATGCCCATAGGCCGGTGATGTTTGGTGAGGACCTGCCTTACAACAGGCCTACAAGCCCTCAGTCCAGCCTCTCAGCCTATCGCGGACTGATGGAGGGATTGTGCGTTCCCGGTGTAACTCGGGCAGTTGTTGTTGCCATCCTGTACCTGTCCCGCAGGTGTGATGTTCGAATGTACCGATCCTGTGCAGGTGTTGTTACACGTGGTCTGCCACTGCGAGGACGATCAGCTGTCCATCCTGTCTCCCTGTAGCGCTGTCTTAGGCGTCTCACAGTACAGACATTGCAATTTATTGCCTTGGCCACATCTGCAGTCCTCATGCCTCCTTGCAGCATGCCCAAGGCACGTTCACGCAGGTGAGCAGGGACCCTGGGCATCTTTCTTTTCATGTTTTTCCAGAGTCAGTAGAAAGTCCTCTTTAGTGTCCTAGTTTTCATAACTGTGACCTTAATTGCCTACCGTCTGTAAGCTGTTAGTGTCTTAATGACCATTCCACAGGTGCATGTTCATTAATTGTTTATGGTTCACTGAACAAGCATGGGAACCAGTGTTTAAACCATTTACAATGAAGATCTGTGAAGTTATTTGGATTTTTACGAATTATCTTTGAAAGACAGGGTCCTGAAAAAGGGGCGTTCACATATTGATCAACACTTTCTAAAGTCTTCTTCGTTGATGGGGGTTATTTTATATATTCAATAGAACTCTGTTGATGGGGGGTATTTTATATATTCAATAGAACTTCGTTGATGGGGGGTATTTTATATATTCAAATGAACTTTGTTGATGGGGGGGTATTTTTTAATATTCAATAGAACTCCGTTGATGGGGGGTATTTTATAATTCAATAGAATTTTGTTGATGGGGGGTATTTTATATATTCAATAGAACTTTGTTGATGGGGGTATTTTATATTTTTGATAGAAATTCTAAAAGTCTAAATAACTACTTTGAGATTATATTGATATTCAAAACAAAGACAAATCTCTCCTTTTTAAATGTCTACCTTGTCCTTGACGTACACATTGACCCAGTAGCGTAGAAGGAAGTTTTGCCTAAGAAACGTATAACACAGAGGCAAACACCCAAAGTGTGGAAACACACACACACATACAGTTGAAGTCGGAAGTTTACAAACACTTTGGAGTCATTAAAACTCGTTTTTCAACCACTCCACAAATTTCTTGTTAACTAACTATAGTTTTGGCAAGTCGGTTAAGAAATCTACTTTGTGCATGACACAAGTCATTTTTCCAACAATTGTTTACAGACAGATTATTTCACTTATAATTCACTGTATCACAATTCCAGTGGGTCAGAAGTTTACATACACTAAGTTGACTGTGCCTTTAAACAGCTTGGAAAATTACAAAAAATGATGTCATGGCTTTAGAAGCTTCTAATAGGCGAATTGTCATCATTTGAGACAATTGGAGGTGTACCTGTGGATGTATTTCAAGGCCTACCTTCAAACTCAGTGCCTCTTTGCTTGACATCATGGGAAAATCAAAAGAACTCAGCCCAAACAAATTGTAGACATCCAAAAGACTGGTTCATCCTTGGGAGTAATTTCCAAACGCCTGAAGGTACCACATTCATCTGAACAAACAATAGTACGCAAGTATAAACACCATGGGACCACGCAGCCGTCATACCGCTCAGGAAGGAGACGTGTTCTAGAGATGAATGTACTTTGGTGCGAAAAGTGTAAATCAATCCCAGACAACAGCAAAGGACCTTGTGAAGATGCTGGAGGAAACGGGTACAAATGTATCTATATCCACAGTAAAACGAGTCCTATATCGACATAACCTGAAAGGCTGCTCAGCAAGGAAGAAGCCACTGCTCAAAAACCGCCATAAAAAAGACAGACTACGGTTTGCAACTGCACATGGGGACAAAGATCGTACTTTTTGGAGAAATGTCGTCTGGTCTTATGAAACAAAAATAGAACTGTTTGGCCATAATGACCATCGTTATATATGGAGTAAAAAGGGGGAGGCTTGCAAGCCGAACAACACCATCCCAACCGTGAAGCACGGAGGTGGCAGCATCATGTTGTGGGGGTGCTTTGCTGCAGGAGGGACTCGTGCACTTCACAAAATAGATGGCATCATGAGGGGGGGGGGGTTTATGTGGATATATTGAAGCAACATCTCAAGACATCAGTCAGGAAGTTAAAGCTTGGTCACAAATGGGTCTTCCAAATGGACAATGACCCCAAGCATACTTGCAAGCAAAGTTGTGGCAAAATGGCTTAAGGACAACTAAGTCAAGGTATTGGAGTGGCCATCACAAAGCCCTAACCTCAATCCTATAGAACATTTGTGGGCAGAACTGAAAAAGTGTGAGCGAGCAAGGAGGCCTAAAAACCTGACTCAGTTACACCAGCTCTGTCAGGAGGAATGGGCCAAAATTCACCCAACTTATTGTAAGAAGCTTGTGGAAGGCTACCTGAAAAGTTTTTCCCAAGTTAAACAATTTAAAGGCAAAGCTACCAAATACTAATTGAGTCCATGTAAACTTCTGACCCACTGGAAATGTGATGAAAGAAATAAAAGCTGAAATAAATAATTATTTCTACTAATTATTCTGACATTTCACATTGTTAAAATAAAGTGGTGATCCTAACTGACCTAAGACAGGGAATTTTTACTAGTATTAAATGTCAGGAAATGTGAAAAACAGTTTAAATGTTTTTAGCTAAGGTGTATGTAAACTTCCGACTTCAACTGTATATATATATATATATATTGGCACAGACACGCTCACTATAGTGGAGTCGGATGACCCTGTGTTTGAGCGCTGAAGCAAAGCCAGGCCAGGGGAATGACATGCCAGTGGGGGATGACAGGCCAGCGGGGGATGACAGGCCAGGGTGGATGACAGGCCAGCGGGGGATGACAGGCCAGGGTGGATGACAGGCCAGGGGGGGAAGTCCACTTGTCCCTGTTAAACAGCAGCCTAGAGACCTCCCTTCCTCTCTCCCTTCTACTCTCCCTCCCTTCTTCTCTCCCTCCCTTCCACTCTCCCTCCCTTCCACTCTCCCTCCCTTCCTCTCTCCCTCCCTTCCTCTCTCCCTCCCTTCCTCTCTCCCTTCCTCTCTCCCTCCCTTCCTCTCTCCCTCCCTTCCTCTCTCCCTCCGTCCTGGGAAACAAAGTGGCTTTTTATCTGAAGAGCAGCAGTGACATGAGAGGGAAGGAGAAGCGAGGGGACGGGGAGGGAGGAGAGGAGAGGGCAGGCATGCGGAAGGCTGTGAATGTGGGCCATGTGTCAGGACTGCTGGTACTGTTTCTCTGGTGCTTTCTAGTCCTGTCTCCCCTCCCTCCCTCCTCCCTGGGTTCTCTAGTCCTGTCTCCCATCTCTCCCTCCTCCCTGGGTTCTCTAGTCCTGTCTCCCCTCCCTCCCTCCTCCCTGGGTTCTCTAGTCCTGTCTCCCCTCCCTCCCTCCTCCCTGGGCTCTCTAGTCCTGTCTCCCCTCCCTCCCTCCTCCCTGGGTTCTCTAGTCCTGTCTCCCATCTCTCCCTCCTCACTGGGTTCTCTAGTCCTGTCAAGAAGGGCAGCAAAGAAGCCACTTCTCTCCAGGAAAAACATCAGGGACAGACGGATATTTTGCAAAAGGTACAGGGATTGGACTGCTGAGGACTGGGGTAAAGTCATTTTCTCTGATGAATCCCCTTTACGATTGTTTGGGGCATCCGGGAAAAAAGCTTGTCCGGAGAAGACAAGGTCAGCGCTACCATCAGTCAGTCCTGTATCATGCCAACAGTAAAGCATCCTGAGACCATTCATGTGTGGGGTTGCTTCTCAGCCAAGGGAGTGGGCTCACTCACACATCTTGCCTAAGAACACAGCCATGAATAAAGAATGGTACCAACACATCCTTCGAGAGCAACTTCTCCCAACCATCCAGGAACAGTTTGGTGACGAACAATGCCTTTTCCAGCATGATGGAGCACCTTGCCATAAGGCAAAGTGATAACTAAGTGGCTCGGGGAACAAAACATTGATATTTTGGGTCCACGGCCAGGAAACTCCCCAGACCTTAATCCCATTGAGAACTTGTGGTCAATCCTCAAGAGGCGGGTGGACAAACAAAAACCCACAAATTCTGACAAACTCCAAGCATTGATTATGCAAGAATGGGCTGCCATCAGTCAGGATGTGGCCCAGAAGTTAATTGACAGCATGCCAGGGCAGATTGCAGAGGTCTTGAAAAAGAAGGGTCAACACTGCAAATATTGACTCTTTGCATCAACTTCATGTAATTGTCAATAAAATCCTATGACACTTATGAAATGCTTGTAATTATACTTCAGTATTCCATAGTAACATCTGACAAAAATATCTAAAGACACTGAAGCAGCAAACTTTGTGGAAATTAATATTTGTGTCATTCTCAAAACTTTTGACCACGACTGAATGTCACCTGCCATGGCTTTGGGATCTCCGTTCTCCCTGCCTCGCTGTTCAGACCTGCTACCACAACGTCCTATACTCATTCTTCTCCTACAGCTGTGTGTCACCAGCCATGGCTTTGGGATCTCCGTTCTCCCTGCCTCGCTGTTCAGACCTGCTACCTCAACGTCCTACACTCATTCTTCTCCTACAGCTGTGTGTCACCAGCCATGGCTTTGGGATCTCCGTTCTCCCTGCCTCGCTGTTCAGACCTGCTGCCTCAACGTCCTATACTCATTCTTCTCCTACAGCTGTGTGTCACCAGCCATGGCCTTGGGATCTCCGTTCTCCCTGCCTCGCTGTTCAGACCTGCATCCTCAACGTCCTATACTCATTCTTCTCCTACAGCTGTGTGTCACCAGCCATGGCTTTGGGATCTCCGTTCTCCCTGCCTCGCTGTTCAGACCTGCTGCCTCAACGTCCTACACTCATTCTTGTCATGAAATACACGAGTCTCAGCCTGCTGTGTAGCTGGAACAACTCTCCTCCTCTAGTAGTCCGAGCAGCTAACTTCACCACCGGTTGGCACGCCGGGCACGTCACATACAACACAGAATAATTTAACACTTTAACTACACTGAAAAAGGGGACGAATGGTATTTATTTAACGGATTGGATTATGTTATGTTGTCTAGCCTGAGAGGAATCTGTCCGCTTGCACAATGACCTTAGAGAGAGAGAGAGAGAGAGAACCTCGTTGGGGTAGTGAGTTCAGAAGGAAACGAGTGGAGCCAACATGGACCTTGTAAAGAGACGAGACACACCCTCCCTCTCCGACCTCCACAGCCTTTAATCTGCCTAGTGACAGACATTACACACCCTCATTCTCCGACCTCCACAGCCTTTAATCTGCCTAGTGACAGACATTACACACCCTCATTCTCCGACCTCCACAGCCTTTAATCTGCCTAGTGACAGACATTACACACCCTCCCTCTCCGACCTCCACAGCCTTTAATCTGCCTAGTGACAGACATTACACACCCTCATTCTCCGACCTCCACAGCCTTTAATCTGCCTAGTGACAGACATTACACACCCTCATTCTCCGACCTCCACAGCCTTTAATCTGCCTAGTGACAGACATTACACACCCTCATTCTCCGACCTCCACAGCCTTTAATCTGCCTAGTGACAGACATTACACACCCTCATTCTCCGACCTCCACAGCCTTTAATCTGCCTAGTGACAGAAAGGAGTCTGTTATGGGGTTAGGACAACAGGAGGGACTGTTCTGGGGTCAGATGAGACTGTTCTGGGGTCAGATGGGGCTGTTCTGGGGTCAGATGGGACTGTTCTGGGGTCAGATGGGACTGTTCTGGGGTCAGATGGGACTGTTCTGGGGTTAGATGGGACTGTTCTGGGGTTAGATGGGACTACAGGAAGGACTGTTCTGGGGTCAGATGGGACTGTTCTGGGGTCAGATGGGACTGTTCTGGGGTCAGATGGGACTGTTCTGGGGTCAGATGGGACTGTTCTGGGGTCAGATGGGACTGTTCTGGGGTCAGATGGGACTGTTCTGGGGTCAGATGGGACTGTTCTGAGGTTAGATGGGATGTGTTGTGTCCCTGCTAGATGGGACCTCTAACCAGCTCAGACAGAAACATGTTAATTAAATTCTCATTTGCTGTTGTTGCTCTTCCACTTCCTGGATCATACACAGCACCATTCTCCTCAACGTGACACACTCACACAGCACCATTCTCCTCGACGTGACACACTCACACAGCACCATTCTCCTCGACGTGACACACTCACACAGCACCATTCTCCTCGACGTGACACACTCACACAGCACCATTCTCCTCAACGTGACACACTCACACAGCACCATTCTCCTCAACGTGACACACTCACACAGCACCATTCTCCTCAACGTGACACACTCACACAGCACCATTCTCCTCAACGTGACACACTCACACAGCACCATTCTTTAACGTGACACACTCACACAGCACCATTCTTTAACGTGACACACTCACACAGCACCATTCTTTAACGTGACACACTCACACAGCACCATTCTTTAACGTGACACACTCACACAGCACCATTCTTTAACGTGACACACTCACACAGCACCATTCTTTAACGTAACACACTCACACAGCACCATTCTTTAACGTGACACACTCACAAACAACATTAGACATTTGAAGCTTAAAGCATTCCCTGGTTGGTCTCACACAGTAGTAGATAGACAGACAGACAGCATTTGAGTCTGAAAGCAGCAGGCCCTGTTAGGCACCTCTCCCCTGGAAGTAAGAGAGAAACCTAAGTAACAAACATATAGATACACACACCACTGAGCTGTGCCTACTGCCTCGTACTACCCAGTACCTCCAGAGGCAGTGCATGACTGAGCTGTGCCTACTGCCTCGTACTACCCAGTACCTCCAGAGGCAGTGCATGACTGAGCTGTGCCCACTGCCTCGTACTACCCAGTACCTCCAGAGGCAGTGCATGACTGAGCTGTGCCCACTGCCTCGTACTACCCAGTACCTCCAGAGGCAGTGCATGACTGAGCTGTGCCCACTGCCTCGTACTACCCAGTACCTCCAGAGGCAGTGCATGTGGGTGAACCTGAGAAACACTCCCTTGGTCTCAGCTAAAGCCACAGAACATTTCCAGCTGAGTCAAATGCAACACGGAGGCTTGGTCTCGTGAAACTGGTTTCCTAGGTTACCAGGTACATGGTGTACACACACACACGTTACATTGCCTTGGCTACAGCGGAGGTCTTGTCAGTTGTTGCCATTTATGTAGGCGGCGTAGTAGCTAAGACGTTGAACCATCGACATCTTTATTAACTTACTAGAGGGGCAATGTGTTAAAACCCTCGATGGTCACGGATGGGGGTGAAAATGGCAGCCATCTTGGTCAGGGAGAAATCCAAACCAGTCTCATTGGAATGAATGACAGGAGAGGCATTTCCTGGTTTTACTGATACAGGAAAGTAAAAGTTAGCTATGTGATGTATCAGAAAGTGTGTAATAGAATTATAGTCGACCTAAAATATTGTCATTAAATTATAGTTTTACAACAATTTTCTGTTAACAGACCATAGATGTCTCGGCTTAATTTTTTTTATTGGAAAGCGGTGAGTGATATTCTATGATGCTGTTTCAGTCAGTAGCTGTTGCATTTCCAACCTGTCTGTCCTATCAACCCGTCTGTCCTGTCAACCTGTCTGTCCTATCAACCCGTCTGTCCTATCAACCCGTCTGTCCTATCAACCCGTCTGTCCTATCAACCCGTCTGTCCTATCAACCCGTCTGTCCTATCAACCCGTCTGTCCTATCAACCTGTCTGTCCTATCAACCTGTCTGTCCTATCAACCCGTCTGTCCTGTCAACCCGTCTGTCCTGTCAACCTGTCTGTCCTATCAACCCGTCTGTCCTGTCAACCTGTCTGTCCTATCAACCTGTCTGTCCTATCAACCCGTCTGTCCTGTCAACCTGTCTGTCCTGTCAACCTGTCTGTCCTATCAACCTGTCTGTCCTATCAACCCGTCTGTCCTATCAACCCGTCTGTCCTATCAACCCGTCTGTCCTGTCAACCTGTCTGTCCTATCAACCCGTCTGTCCTGTCAACCTGTCTGTCCTATCAACCCGTCTGTCCTATCAACCCGTCTGTCCTATCAACCCGTCTGTCCTATCAACCCGTCTGTCCTATCAACCCGTCTGTCCTATCAACCCGTCTGTCCTATCAACCCGTCTGTCCTATCAACCCGTCTGTCCTATCAACCGACAACCCTGTTCTAGAGACGAGCCTCCAGATTAGAACCCTGTTCTAGAGACGAGCCTCCAGATTAGAACCCTGTTCTAGAGACGAGCCTCCAGATTAGAACCCTGTTCTAGAGACGAGCCTCCAGATTAGAACCCTGTTCTAGAGACGAGCCTCCAGATTAGAACCCTGTTCTAGAGACGAGCCTCCAGATTAGAACCCTGTTCTAGAGACGAGCCTCCAGATTAGAACCCTGTTCTAGAGACGAGCCTCCAGATTAGAACCCTGTTCTAGAGACGAGCCTCCAGATTAGAACCCTGTTCTAGAGACGAGCCTCCAGATTAGAACCCTGTTCTAGAGACGAGCCTCCAGATTAGAACCCCCCCTGAACCTGCAGTCTGGTGTTCATAAAGGTATACCGTTTCAAAACGTTTTGCAACAAAACCCGAACATTAGTGGTGTTGATTCTCCCACAGGATCGTATCCTTCTACACACACACACACACATACACATATGTAACAATTTTACTTTAGTCCGTCCCCTCGCCCCGACCCGGGCGTGAACCAGGGACCCTCTGCACACATCAACAACAGTCACCCACGAAGGATCGTTACCCATCGCTCCACAAAAGCCGCGGCCCAAATGCCTGAACCACTACTTCAAGGTCTCAGAGCAAGGGACGTCACCGATTTGAAAGGCTAATAGCGCGCACCACCGCTAACTAGCTAGCCATTTCACATCCGTTACACACACACACACACACACACACACACACACACACACACACCATAGGGTTATGCATTGTGTCTCGGGGGAGCAGTCCCTCAGGGTTTAGTTATTTGACAGAGAGGTCTGTCTTAGGGGTGGTGTGTGTCTGGGGTAGAGGTCTGTCTTAGGGGTGGTGTCCCCCCCTGGGGTAGAGAGGTCTGTCTTAGGGGTGGTGTCCCCCCCTGGGGTAGAGAGGTCTGTCTTAGGGGTGGTGTCCCCCCCTGGGGTAGAGAGGTCTGTCTTAGGGGTGGTGTCCCCCCCTGGGGTAGAGAGGTCTGTCTTAGGGGTGGTGTCCCCCCCTGGGGTAGAGAGGTCTGTCTTAGGGGTGGTGTCCCCCCTGGGGTAGAGAGGTCTGTCTTAGGGGTGGTGTCCCCCCCTGGGGTAGAGAGGTCTGTCTTAGGGGTGGTGTCCCCCCCTGGGGTAGAGAGGTCTGTCTTAGGGGTGGTGTCCACCCTGGGTAGAGAGGTCTGTCTTAGGGGTGGTGTCCACCCTGGGTAGAGAGGTCTGTCTTAGGGGTGGTGTGTGTCCCTGGGGTAGAGAGGTCTGTCTTAGGGGTGGTGTCCCCCCCTGGGGTAGAGAGGTCTGTCTTAGGGCTGGTGTGTGTCCCTGGGGTAGAGAGGTCTGTCTTAGGGCTGGTGTGTGTCCCTGGGGTAGAGAGGTCTGTCTTAGGGCTGGTGTGTGTCCCTGGGGTAGAGAGGTCTGTCTTAGGGGTGGTGTCCACCCTGGGTAGAGAGGTCTGTCTTAGGGGTGGTGTGTGTCCCTGGGGTAGAGAGGTCTGTCTTAGGGGTGGTGTCCCCCCTGGGGTAGAGAGGTCTGTCTTAGGGGTGGTGTGTCCCTGGGGTAGAGAGGTCTGTCTTAGGGCTGGTGTGTGTGTCTGGGGTAGAGGTCTGTCTTAGGGGTGGTGTGTCCCTGGGGTAGAGAGGTCTGTCTTAGGGGTGGTGTCCACCCTGGGTAGAGAGGTCTGTCTTAGGGGTGGTGTCCACCCTGGGGTAGAGAGGTCTGTCTTAGGGGTGGTGTCCCCCCCTGGGGTAGAGGTCTGTCTTAGGGGTGGTGTGTGTGTCGGGGTAGAGAGGTCTGTCTTAGGGGTGGTGTCCCCCCCTGGGGTAGAGAGGTCTGTCTTAGGGGTGGTGTCCCCCCTGGGTAGAGAGGTCTGTCTTAGGGGTGGTGTCCACCCTGGGTAGAGAGGTCTGTCTTGGGGGTGGTGTCCCCCCCTGGGGTAGAGAGGTCTGTCTTAGGGGTGGTGTCCACCCTGGGTAGAGAGGTCTGTCTTAGGGGTGGTGTCCCCCCTGGGGTAGAGAGGTCTGTCTTAGGGGTGGTGTGTGTGTCGGGGTAGAGAGGTCTGTCTTAGGGATGGTTTCCCCCCCTGGGGTAGAGAGGTCTTTCTTAGGGGTGGTGTCCCCCCCTGGGGTAGAGAGGTCTGTCTTAGGGGTGGTTTCCCCCCCTGGGGTAGAGGTCTGTCTTAGGGGTGGTGTCCCCCCTGGGGTAGAGAGGTCTGTCTTGGGGGTGGTGTGTGTCCCTGGGGTAGAGAGGTCTGTCTTAGGGGTGGTGTGTGTCCCTGGGGTAGAGAGGTCTGTCTTAGGGGTGGTGTGTGTCCCTGGGGTAGAGAGGTCTGTCTTAGGGGTGGTGTCCCCCCCTGGGGTAGAGAGGTCTGTCTTAGGGGTGGTGTCCCCCCTGGGGTAGAGAGGTCTGTCTTAGGGGTGGTGTCCCCCCCTGGGTAGAGAGGTCTGTCTTAGGGGTGGTGTCCACCCTGGGTAGAGAGGTCTGTCTTAGGGGTGGTGTCCACCCTGGGTAGAGAGGTCTGTCTTAGGGGTGGTGTCCACCCTGGGTAGAGAGGTCTGTCTTAGGGGTGGTGTGTCCCTGGGTAGAGAGGTCTGTCTTAGGGGTGGTGTGTGTCTGGGGTAGAGAGGTCTGTCTTAGGGGTGGTGTGTCCCTGGGTAGAGAGGTCTGTCTTAGGGGTGGTGTGTGTCCCTGGGGTAGAGAGATCTGTCTTAGGGGTGGTGTCCCCCCTGGGGTAGAGAGGTCTGTCTTAGGGGTGGTGTGTCCCTGGGGTAGAGAGGTCTGTCTTAGGGCTGGTGTGTGTGTCTGGGGTAGAGGTCTGTCTTAGGGGTGGTGTGTCCCTGGGGTAGAGAGTTCTGTCTTAGGGGTGGTGTCCACCCTGGGTAGAGAGGTCTGTCTTAGGGGTGGTGTCCACCCTGGGGTAGAGAGGTCTGTCTTAGGGGTGGTGTCCCCCCCTGGGGTAGAGGTCTGTCTTAGGGGTGGTGTGTGTGTCGGGGTAGAGAGGTCTGTCTTAGGGGTGGTGTCCCCCCCTGGGGTAGAGAGGTCTGTCTTAGGGGTGGTGTCCCCCCTGGGTAGAGAGGTCTGTCTTAGGGGTGGTGTCCACCCTGGGTAGAGAGGTCTGTCTTAGGGGTGGTGTCCCCCCCTGGGGTAGAGAGGTCTGTCTTAGGGGTGGTGTCCACCCTGGGTAGAGAGGTCTGTCTTAGGGGTGGTGTCCCCCCTGGGGTAGAGAGGTCTGTCTTAGGGGTGGTGTGTGTGTCGGGGTAGAGAGGTCTGTCTTAGGGCTGGTGTCCCCCCCTGGGGTAGAGAGGTCTGTCTTAGGGGTGGTGTCCCCCCCTGGGGTAGAGAGGTCTGTCTTAGGGGTGGTGTCCCCCCCTGGGGTAGAGGTCTGTCTTAGGGGTGGTGTCCCCCCTGGGGTAGAGAGGTCTGTCTTAGGGGTGGTGTGTGTCCCTGGGGTAGAGAGGTCTGTCTTAGGGGTGGTGTGTGTCCCTGGGGTAGAGAGGTCTGTCTTAGGGGTGGTGTGTTTCCCTGGGGTAGAGAGGTCTGTCTTAGGGGTGGTGTCCCCCCCTGGGGTAGAGAGGTCTGTCTTAGGGGTGGTGTCACCCCTGGGGTAGAGAGGTCTGTCTTAGGGGTGGTGTCCCCCCCTGGGTAGAGAGGTCTGTCTTAGGGGTGGTGTCCACCCTGGGTAGAGAGGTCTGTCTTAGGGGTGGTGTCCACCCTGGGTAGAGAGGTCTGTCTTAGGGGTGGTGTCCACCCTGGGTAGAGAGGTCTGTCTTAGGGGTGGTGTGTCCCTGGGTAGAGAGGTCTGTCTTAGGGGTGGTGTGTGTCTGGGGTAGAGAGGTCTGTCTTAGGGGTGGTGTGTCCCTGGGTAGAGAGGTCTGTCTTAGGGGTGGTGTGTGTCCCTGGGGTAGAGAGGTCTGTCTTAGGGGTGGTGTCCACCCTGGGTAGAGAGGTCTGTCTTAGGGGTGGTGTGTGTCTGGGGTAGAGAGGTCTGTCTTAGGGGTGGTGTGTCCCTGGGGTAGAGGGGTCTGTCTTAGGGGTGGTGTCCCCCCCTGGGGTAGAGGTCTGTCTTAGGGGTGAAGTGTGTCTGGGGTAGAGAGGTCTGTCTTAGGGGTGGTGTGTGTCTGGGGTAGAGAGGTCTGTCTTAGGGGTGGTGTGTGTCTGGGGTAGAGAGGTCTGTCTTAGGGGTGGTGTGTGTCTGGGGTAGAGGTCTGTCTTAGGGGTGGTGTGTCCCCCTGGGGTAGAGGTCTGTCTTAGGGGTGGTGTGTGTCTGGGGTAGAGGTCTGTCTTAGGGGTGGTGTGTGTCTGGGGTAGAGGTCTGTCTTAGGGGTGGTGTGTGTCTGGGTAGAGAGGTCTGTCTTAGGGGTGGTGTGTGTCTGGGGTAGAGAGGTCTGTCTTAGGGGTGGTGTGTGTCTGGGTAGAGGTCTGTCTTAGGGGTGGTGTGTGTCTGGGGTAGAGAGTTCTGTCTTAGGGGTGGTGTCCCCCCTGGGTAGAGAGGTCTGTCTTAGGGGTGGTGTGTGTCTGGGGTAGAGAGGTCTGTCTTAGGGGTGGTGTCCCCCTTGGGTAGAGGTCTGTCTTAGGGGTGGTGTGTGTCTGGGTAGAGGTCTGTCTTAGGGGTGGTGTGTGTGTCGGGGTAGAGAGGTCTGTCTTAGGGCTGGTGTGTGTCCCTGGATGGAGGGGAGGAGCTGCTGTTCCAATAACACCGAGGGGGTTGGAAAGGGGGGGGGGGGGGGGGGGGAGAATTCAGGCCGTCGTTCCACAGAGGGAGAGAACTCCCAGAGAACCTCCCTGCCAAACCACAGAGTGCTGTGAGAACTAGCAGTGTCGGCATAGCTGTCCACGGGGGGATGGTAGTGATGAAACCGGGGGGAAACCACCGGCTTGGCTACGGAAAGACAGGGACCTCCCTCCACTCTGCAGTCCACGGGGGGATGGTAGTGATGAAACCGGGGGGGAAACCACTGGCTTGGCTACGGAAAGGAAGGGACCTCCCTCCACTCTGCAGTCCACGGGGGGATGGTAGTGATGAAACCGGGGGGGAAACCACTGGCTTGGCTACGGAAAGGAAGGGACCTCCCTCCACTCTGCAGTCCACGGGGGGATGGTAGTGATGAAACCGGGGGGGAAATCACTGGCTTGGCTACGGAAAGGAAGGGACCTCCCTCCACTCCACACACCAACAGGGAGGGGAAAACGGAAAACAGTTGGTAGAGCATGGCGCTTGCAACGCCAGGGTTGTGGGTTCAATTCCCACGGGGGGACCAGGATGAATATGTATGAACTTTCCAATTTGTAAGTCGCTCTGGATAAGAGCGTCTGCTAAATGACTTAAATGTAAATGTAAACTGCTAGTATCAAAACAAGTGGCTGCAGGTGTTTCCAGTATAGTAAAGTCTGGGTTGGTCAGCTGACACAACCATTTCCTGTGGAACAGGAAGTGCTTTAAAGAGGAGATGAACGCTTCAAGGTAACACAGCTGGCAGTCGTTTCGGTGGGCCAACCCAACACAGGTGTCCTACAACAACGGGAGTCTGGGTTCAGTGTGTAGTGTGTAGGCAGACCCATGTAAGAGGATCTGTATGCACACAGATGACATAGAGAGAGAGAGAGAGAGATGGGGAGAGAGAGAGAGAGAGAGAGAGAGAGAGAGAGAGAGAGAGAGAGAGAGAGAGAGAGAGAGAGAGAGAGAGAGAGAGAGAGAGAGAGAGAGAGAGAGAGAGAGAGAGAGAGAGATGGAGATAGAGAGAGAGAGAGAGGCATCAAAGCCAAAGGAACTGAGTAACATTAAGAAATGCTATAGATGGAAGGAATGCAGTTTGGAAACCTACCAAAAAACAATTAGGCAACAGCAAATTCAATCCCTTTTAGACAACTTCCTGGGTAAAATGTTCCACTGCAATAGTGAAGGTGTAAACTTGGCAGTAGAAAATCTTAACAGTATATTTGACCTCTCAGCTTCCCTATCAAATCTAAAAATCTCAAATAGAAAACCGAAGAAAATGAACAACAATGACAAATGGTTTGATAAAGAATGCAAAAATCTAAGAAATAAATTGAGGAACCTGTCCAACCAAAAACATAGAGACCCGGAAAACCTGAGTCTACGCCTTCACTATGGCGAATCACTAAAACAATACAGAAATACACTACGGAAAAAGAAGGAACAGCACGTCAGAAATCAGCTCAATGTAATTGAAGACTCCATAGACTCTAACCAATTCTGGGAAAATTGGAAAACACTAAACAAACAACAACACGAAGAATTATCTATCCAAAATGGAGATGTATGGGTAAACCACTTCTCCAATATTTTTGGCTCTATAACAAAGAATAAAGAACAAAAACATATACATGATCAAATACAAATCCTAGAATCAACTATTAAAGACTACCAGAACCCATTGGATTCTCCAATTACCTTGAATGAGTTACAGGACAAAATAAAAACCCTCAAACCCAAAAAGGCCTGTGGTGTTGATGGTATCCTTAATGAAATGATCAAATATACAGACAACAAATTCCAATTGGCTATACTAAAACTCTTTAACATCGTCCTTAGCTCTGGCATCTTCCCCAATATTTGGAACCAAGGACTGATCACCCCAATCCACAAAAGTGGAGACAAATTTGACCCCAATAACTACCGTGGAATATGCGTCAACAGTAACCTTGGGAAAATACTCTGCATTATCATTAACAGCAGACTCGTACATTTCCTCAATGAAAACAATGTACTGAGCAAATGTCAAATTGGCTTTTTACCAAATTACCGTACAACAGACCATGTATTCACCCTACACACCCTAATTGACAACCAAACAAACCAAAACAAAGGCAAAGTCTTCTCATGCTTTGTTGATTTCAAAAAAGCCTTCGACTCAATTTGGCATGAGGGTCTGCTATACAAATTGATGGAAAGTGGTGTTGGGGGTAAAACATACGACATTATAAAATCCATGTACACAAACAACAAGTGTGCGGTTAAAATTGGCAAAAAACACACACATTTCTTCACACAGGGTCGTGGGGTGAGACAGGGATGCAGCTTAAGCCCCACCCTCTTCAACATATATATCAACGAATTGGCGCGGGCACTAGAACAGTCTGCAGCACCCGGTCTCACCCTACTAGAATCCGAAGTCAAATGTCTACTGTTTGCTGATGATCTGGTGCTTCTGTCACCAACCAAGGAGGGCCTACAGCAGCACCTAGATCTTCTGCACAGATTCTGTCAGACCTGGGCCCTGACAGTAAATCTCAGTAAGACCAAAATAATGGTGTTCCAAAAAAGGTCCAGTCACCAGGACCACAAATTCCATCTAGACACCGTTGCCCTAGAGCACACAAAAAACTATACATACCTCGGCCTAAACATCAGCACCACAGGTAACTTCCACAAAGCTGTGAACGATCTGAGAGACAAGGCAAGAAGGGCCTTCTATGCCATCAAAAGGAACATAAATTTCAACATACCAATTAGGATCTGGCTAAAAATACTTGAATCAGTCATAGAGCCCATTGCCCTTTATGGTTGTGAGGTCTGGGGTCCGCTCACCAACCAAGATTTCACAAAATGGGACAAACACCAAATTGAGACTCTGCATGCAGAATTCTGCAAAAATATCCTCCGTGTACAACGTAGAACACCAAATAATGCATGCAGAGCAGAATTAGGCCGATACCCACTAATTATCAAAATCCAGAAAAGAGCCGTTAAATTCTACAACCACCTAAAAGGAAGCGATTCCCAAACCTTCCATAACAAAGCCATCACCTACAGAGAGATGAACCTGGAGAAGAGTCCCCTAAGCAAGCTGGTCCTAGGGCTCTGTTCACAAACACAAACACACCCCACAGAGCCCCAGGACAACAGCACAATTAGACCCAACCAAATCATGAGAAAACAAAAAGATAATTACTTGACACATTGGAAAGAATTAACAAAAAAACAGAGCAAACTAGAATGCTATTTGGCCCTAAACAGAGAGTACACAGTGGCAGAATACCTGACCACTGTGACTGACCCAAACTTAAGGAAAGCTTTGACTATGTACAGACTCAGTGAGCATAGCCTTGCTATTGAGAAAGGCCGCCGTAGGCAGACATGGCTCTCAAGAGAAGACAGGCTATGTGCACACTGCCCACAAAATGAGGTGGAAACTGAGCTGCACTTCCTAACCTCCTGCCCAATGTATGACCATATTAGAGAGACATATTTCCCTCAGATTACACAGATCCACAAAGAATTCGAAAACAAATCCAATTTTGATAAACTCCCATATCTACTGGGTGAAATTCCACAGTGTGCCATCACAGCAGCAAGATTTGTGACCTGTTGCCACAAGAAAAGGGCAACCAGTGAAGAACAAACACCACTGTAAATACAACCCATATTTATGTTTATTTATTTTAACTTGTGTGCTTTAACCATTTGTACATTGTTACAACACTGCATATATATAATATGACATTTGTAATGTCTTTATTGTTTTGAAACTTCTGTATGTGTAATGTTTACTGTTCATTTTTATTGTTTATTTGACTTTTGTATATTACCTACCTCACTTGCTTTGGCAATGTTAACACATGTTTCCCATGCCAATAAAGCCCCTTGAATTGAAATTGAGAGAGAGAGAGAGGAGAGAGAGAGGAGAGAGGAGAGAGGAGAGAGGAGAGAGGAGAGAGGAGAGAGGAGAGAGAGAGAGAGAGAGAGAGAGAGAGAGAGAGAGAGAGAGAGAGACCTGGCTGCCCAGGGAGGACAGGCTGTGCTCACTCTGCTCCAGGGGAGAGGTAGAGGCAGAAGTGCATTTCCTACTACACTGTGACAAATACTCAGACCTAAGAGCATATTTCTTTCCCAAAATTATAATTCAAAACAAAGAATTTGAAACTATAAAAGATGAAGAAAAATTCAAATATTTATTGGGTGAAAAGCCAAAATGTGCAGTTTTGGCAGCCAAATATGTGTCCTCCTGC
Source organism: Salvelinus alpinus (assembly GCF_045679555.1). NCBI lineage: Eukaryota > Metazoa > Chordata > Actinopteri > Salmoniformes > Salmonidae > Salvelinus > Salvelinus alpinus. The sequence continues at coordinate 102,869,137 of NC_092088.1, forward strand.
CACAGCCTGAGGGACAGCCAGTGAAAAATGCAAAGTAATGTTGATAATATTTCCCATTTAGCTTAGTTTTGTTTTGTCTTTCGTACCAGGTCATGTGTCTTCTCAGTCATGTTGACACTGGTCTACTACTGTTGCTTTAATGTATTGTTGTTCTGATTAATATTGTTGTTGTAGCTGTTATTAATGGTAATCCCATGTCCACTACTACTATTATTATTGCTGTTAATCCCACCATTTATTTATATATAAATATACAGTGGGGAGAACAAGTATTTGATACACTGCTGATTTTGCAGGTTTTCCTACTTACAAAGCATGTAGAGGTCTGTAATTTTTATCATAGGTACACTTCAACTGTGAGAGACGGAATCTAAAACAAAAATCCAGAAAATCACATTGTATGATTTTTAAGTAATTAATTTGCATTTTATTGCATGACATAAGTATTTGATCACCTACCAACCAGTAAGAATTCCGGCTCTCACAGACCTGTTAGTTTTTCTTTAAGAAGCCCTCCTGTTCTCCACTCATTACCTGTATTAACTGCACCTGTTTGAACTCCTTACCTGTATAAAAGACACCTGTCCACACACTCAATCAAACAGACTCCAACCTCTCCACAATGGCCAAGACCAGAGAGCTGTGTAAGGACATCAGGGGTAAAATTGTAGACCTGCACAAGGCTGGGATGGGCTACAGGACAATAGGCAAGCAGTTTGGTGAGAAGGCAACAACTGTTGGCGCAATTATTAGAAAATGGAAGAAGTTGAAGATGACAGTCAATCACCCTCGGTCTGGGGCTCCATGCAAGATCTCACCTCGTGGGGCATCAATGATCATGAGGAAGGTGAGGGATCAGCCCAGAACTACACGGCAGGACCTGGTCAATGACCTGAAGAGAGCTGGGACCACAGTCTCAAAGAAAACCATTAGTAACACACTACGCCGTCATGGATTAAAATCCTGCAGCGCATGCAAGGTCCCCCTGCTCAAGCCAGCGCATGTCCAGGCCCGTCTGAAGTTTGCCAATGACCATCTGGATGATCCAGAGGAGGAATGGGAGAAGATCATGTGGTCTGATGAGACAAAAATAGAGCTTTTTGGTCTAAACTCCACTCGCCCTGTTTGGAGGAAGAAGAAGGATGAGTACAACCCCAAGAACACCATCCCAACCGTGAAGCATGGAGGTAGAAACATCATTCTCTGGGGATGCTTTTCTGCAAAGGGGACAGGACGACTGCACCGTATTGAGGGGAGGATGGATGGGGCCATGTATCGCGAGATCTTGGCCAACAACCTCCTTCCCTCAGTAAGAGCATTGAAGATGGGTCGTGGCTGGGTCTTCCAGCATGACAACGACACGAAGCACACAGCCATGGCAACTAAGGAGTGGCTCCGTAAGAAGCATCTCAAGGTCCTGGAGTGGCCTAGCCAGTCTCCAGACCTGAACCCAATAGAAAATCTTTGGAGGGAGCTGAACGTCCGTATTGCCCAGAGACAGTCCCGAAACCTGAAGGATCTGGAGAAGATCTGTAGGGAGGAGTGGGCCAAAATCCCTGCTGCAGTGTGTGCAAACCTAGTCAAGAACTACAGGAAACGTATGATCTCTGTAATTGCAAACCAAGGTTTCTGTACCAAATATGAAGTTCTGCTTTTCTGATGTATCAAATACTTATGTCATGCAATAAAATGCAAATTAATTACTTAAAAATCATACAATGTGATTTTCTGGATTTTTGTTTTAGATTCCGTCTCTCACAGTTGAAGTGTACCTATGATAAAAATTACAGACCTCTACATGCTTTGTAAGTAGTAAAACCTGCAAAATCGGCAGTGTATCAAATACTTGTTCTCCCCACTGTATATATATTTTGTGTATATATATACATATATATTTTATTTAAATTTTTCGATATGTATACTTTGACAATGTAAGTAATAATAACTTGCCATGTCAATAAAGTCAATTGAATTGAATTGAATTGAATTGAGAGAGAGAGAGAGAGAGTCTGTACCCTGCAGACTTGGAGTCAGGACTGTTGGAGCACATTTAGAATGGCTGTTGGCCTGGTAGAGTACCTCCAGGGTCGTTTCTGCGGTAACTAAGCACGTTTAGGGTCGTTGCAAGGAAGCTGAAAATATGCAGGCCATGGAAGAACTGGGACACTCACCAGACATGTCACCAATTGAGCATGTTTGGGATGCTCTGGATCGACGTGTACGACAGCGTGGTTCCAGTTCCCGCCAATTTCCAGCAACTCTATTTATTATGGATCCCCATTACTTCCTGTCAAGGCAGCAGCTACTCTTCCTGGGGTTTATTATGGATCCCCATTAGTTCCTGCCAAGGCAGCAGCTACTCTTCCTGGGGTTTATTATGGATCCCCATTAGTTCCTGCCAAGGCAGCAGCTACTCTTCCTGGGGTTTATTATGGATCCCCATTACTTCCTGCCAAGGCAGCAGCTGCTCTTCAGCTTCCTTGCGACATGGGGCCGTGTATTATCATGTATTATCAGATCCTTGCGACATGGGGCCGTGTATTATCATGCTGAAACATGAGGTGACGACGGCGGATGAATGGCACGACAATAGAACCCCACAGCGGAGGTGTCGTAATACCCATAAAACCTAGCGGTCAAACTTTTTACATTTTTTTATTTTTATTTTTTTAACCTTTAACTAGGCTAAGTCAGTTAAGAACAAATTCTTATTTATAATGATGGCATAGCAAGAGGCAAAAGTCTTCTGCTGGGATTAAAAATAAACATGTAGGACAAAACACACACATCACAACGAATCTATTGATAAAAGTCACCTTGTGCGAGAGAGATTTACATGGTTATCAAAACATCACGCCAGGGTAAGCCTGCACAAAACACTTCAAATAAAGGCTGTGTTTCATGTCGGTTTACCCTAGCGTGATGTTTTGATAACCATGTAAATCTCTCTGGATAAGGTGACTTTTATCAATAGATATATATATATATATACAGTGGGGAGAACAAGTATTTGATACACTGACGATTTTGCAGGTTTTCCTACTTACAAAGCATGTAGAGGTCTGTAATTTGTATCATAGGTACACTTCAACTATGAGAGACGGAATCTAAAACACAAATCCAGAAAATCACATTGTATGATTTTTAAGTAATTCATTTCCATTTTATTGCATGACATAAGTATTTGATACTATATAGGGAATAGGGCTCTGGTCTAAAGTAGTGCACTTTATAGGGAATAGGGCTCTGGTCTAAAGTAGTGTACTACAAAGGGAATAGTGCACTACAAAGGGAACATACTACTGTATGTTATGCTACTACTGCATTCTACGTTACTACTGTATGCTACAATACTGTATACTACACTACTGTATGTTATGCTATTACTGTATACTTCACTACTACTGTATGCTATTACTGCATGTTACACTACTACTACTGTATGTTACGCTATGCTATTATATTCGGTTCTGTTATGTCAAATAGGCTACTTAATCATATACTAAGGAATCATTATGTGATGTTGCGAGACATTCATTCAGCTTTGATCTACCTTGACTTAACAAGCACCGTTGTGTAAAAAGTTATATTTTATTTGCAATAATAATTATAAATAGTAAATGAGTAGGCTTATTAGGCATAATTATTAGGGTTACTTTAAGTTATTAGAGCGCCCTATGAATCGTGGCGCTGAAAGGACCGTAACCAAGCACCGTAACCAAGTGGTCACGTATCGTTCGGGGCTCCACATCACAAGAGGGGAGTTTTATGAGCGTCGAGGCAGACACACGGTGAATTTGGATCCCAGAGCTTGTTGGCGTAATGAGTTTGTCTGTATATGCAATAGAAGTGGTACGTCTGTGTAAACTAAGTACTCGGGACAGTAGGGCGAGTTCAAGTCGTAGGACTACCGAAGCGCTGGTAGTTATCTGTCTGTGGCTCTGCTTGTTATATAAGTTGGATTTGGCCCGCAAAGTGGTCAGGCCTCTGACCGATGGACTTCTGCAAAGATGCCCAACAGCCCCCGTCAGAGAGAGGGGAAGAAATCATCATTAACCTCCCTATAGGCTGCTATAGCCTACACATTCTACCATTTTCATTGAATTTTAGTGGTAATTAAATATAATTTATTCAGAATTTATTAGAATGTTACAGAAATATTTTTACCAGCTTCGTCAATTCTCAAATTGAAAAGGGAGTACCGCTCCACGGCAGCACTACAACCCGGGTTCGAATGCTGACCGTCTCAACTACAGACTCCTCCCACTTCCAATGCTGACCGTCTCAACTACAGACTCCTCCCACTTCCAATGCTGACCGTCTCAACTACAGACTCCTCCCACTTCCAATGGCTTGTTGTAGTCTAACAAAGGCTGTTGGGATATGAACTCAGCTACAACTCAGGGCCAAGGCTGTGCGTCGGGGCACAAACACACTGTCACGCCCTGACCTTAGAGATCCTTTTTATGTCTCTATTTTGGTTTGGTCAGGGTGTGATTTGGGTGGGCATTCTATGTTCTATTTTCTATGTTTTGTATTTCTTTGTGTTTGGCCGGGTGTGGTTCTCAATCAGAGGCAGCTGTCTATCGTTGTCTCTGATTGAGAATCATACTTAGGCAGCTTTTTCCCAGCTGTGTTTTGTGTCTGCACCAGACAGAACTGTTTCGTGTTGTTCCATTTTTGTTATTTTGTCTCAGTGTTCAGTTTAAATAAATAATCAAGAACACCTTCTCATTCTGACGACGAACGTTACACACACACACTAGGGCCTTGAGCCCTTAAAAACAGTCTATGATGACAATGATCACCAAGATGTGGCAGAACAAAATGACGAAAGAGAAGACAATGTTTTCAACATCTCTTGGAGTTTCTATTTCACCTTTATTTATCCAGGTAGGCTAGTTGAGAACAAGTTCTCATTTACAACTGCGACCTGGCCAAGATAAAGCAAAGCAGTGCGACACAAACAACAACAGAGTTACACATGGAATAAACAAACATACAGTCAATAACACAATAGAAAAGTCTATATACAGTGTGTGCAAATGTAGTAAGATTAGGGAGGTAAGGCAATAAATAGGCCATAGTGGTGAAATAATTACAATTTAGCAATTAAACACTGGAGTGATAGATGTGCAGAAGATGAACTACAAGTAGAGATACTGGGGTGCAAAAGAGCAAAAGAAAATAACAATATGGGGATGAGGTAGTTGGGTGGGCTATTTACAGATGGGCTATGTACAGGTGCAGTGATCTGTGAGCTGCTCTGACAGCTGGTGCTTAAAGTCAGTGAGAAGGATATAAGTCTCCAGCTTCAGTGATTTTTGCAATTCGTTCCAGTCATTGGCACCAGAGAACTGGAAGGAAAGGCGGCCAAAGGCGGAGTTGGGGGTGACCAGTGAAATTGGGCAAGTTGCTGTGGGAGGTGCAGAGTTGTTGACCAGGGTAGGGGTAGCCAGGGGGAAAGCATGGCCAGCCGTAGAAAAATGCTTATTGAAATTCTCGATGATCGTAGATGACAGTGTTTCCTAGCCTCAGTGCAGTGGGCAGCTGGGAGGTGCTCTTATTCTCCATGGACTTCACAGTGTCCCAGTCCCAGAAAAGCTTGCCTTTGTTTTCCTAACTGCCTGTGTATATTAGTTTCTAACTTCCCTGAAAAGTTGCATATCGCGGGTGCTATTCGATGCTAATGCAGTACGCCACAGGATGTTTTTGTGCTGGTCAAGGGCAGTCAGGTCTGGAGTGAACCAAGGACTATATCTGTTCTTAGTTATACATTTATTTGAATGTGGCATGCTTATTTAAGATGGTGAGTAAGGCACTTTTAAAGAATAACCAGACATCCTCTACTGACGGAAGGAGGTCAATATCCTTCCAGGATACCCGGGCCAGGTCGATTAGAAAGGCCTGCTTGCTGAAGTGTTTAAGGGACAGTGATGAGGGGTGGTCGTTTGACCGCGGACCCATTACGGACACAGGCAATGAGGCAGTGATCGCTGAGATCCTAGTTGAAGACAGCAGAGGTGTATTTAGAGGTCAGGTTGGTCAGGATGATATCTATGAGGGTGCCCGTGTTTACGGATTTAGGGTTGTACCTGGTACGTTACTTGATAATTTGTGTGAGATTGAGGGCATCTAGTTTAGATTGTAGGACGGCCCAGTTTAGGTCGCCTAACAGTACAAATTCTGAGGATAGATGGGGGGCAATCAGTTCACATATGGTGTCCAGGGCACATGCTGGGGGGGGGGGTCTATAACAAGCGGCAACAGTGAGAGACTTATTTCTGGAAAGGTGGATTTTTAAAAGTAGAAGATCAAACTGTTTTGGTACAGACCTGGATAGTTTGACAGAACTCTGCAGGCTCTCTCTGCAGTAGATTGCAACTCCACCCCCTTTGGAAGTTATATCTTGGCGGAAAATGTTGTAATTGGAGATGGAAATGTCAGAATTTTTGGTGGCCTTCCTAAGCCAGGATTCAGACACGGCTAGGACATCAGGGTTGGCAGAGTGTGCTAAAGCAGTGAAAAAAAGGGAGGAGGCTTCTAATGTTAACATGCATGAAACCAAGGCTTTTGCGGTTACAGAAGTCAACACATGATAACGCCTGGGGAATAGGAGTGGTACTGGGGGCTACAGGGCCTGGGTTAACCTCCACATCACCAGAGGAGTGTTCAGGATGCATTGTTCTCCTGTTCTAGAACTCTTCAGAATGTGATTAGTCAAAGGTTCTGTCCTGCCCTTTAACTGTGTCAAAGGTTCTGTCCCGCCCTTTAACTGTGTCAAAGGTTCTGTCCCGCCCTTTAACTGTGTCAAAGGTTCTGTCCTGTCCTTTAACTGTGTCAAAGGTTCTGTCCCGCCCTTTAACTGTGTCAAAGGTTCTGTCCTGCCCTTTAACTGTGTCAAAGGTTCTGTCCCGCCCTTTAACTGTGTCAAAGGTTCTGTCCCGCCCTTTAACTGTGTCAAAGGTTCTGTCCCGCCCTTTAACTGTGTCAAAGGTTCTGTCCTGCCCTTTAACTGTCAAGGTTCTGTCCTGCCCTTTAACTGTGTCAAAGGTTCTGTCCTGCCCTTTAACTGTGTCAAAGGTTCTGTCCTGCCCTTTAACAGTGTCAAAGGTTCTGTCCTACCCTTTAACTGTGCCAAAGGTTCTGTCCTGCCCTTTAACTGTGCCAAAGGTTCTGTCCTACCATTTAACTGTGTCAAGGTTCTGTCCCGCCCTTTAACTGTGTCAAAGGTTCTGTCCCGCCCTTTAACTGTGTCAAAGGTTCTGTCCTGCCCTTTAACTGTCAAGGTTCTGTCCTGCCCTTTAACTGTGTCAAAGGTTCTGTCCTGCCCTTTAACAGTGTCAAAGGTTCTGTCCTACCCTTTAACTGTGCCAAAGGTTCTGTCCTGCCCTTTAACTGTGCCAAAGGTTCTGTCCTACCATTTAACTGTGTCAAGGTTCTGTCCCGCCCTTTAACTGTGTCAAAGGTTCTGTCCTGCCCTTTAACTGTGTCAAAGGTTGTGTCCCACCCTTTAACTGTGTCAAAGGTTCTGTCCCGCCCTTTAACTGTGTCAAAGGTTCTGTCCCGCCCTTTAACTGTGTCAAAGGTTCTGTCCTGCCCTTTAACTGTGTCAAAGGTTCTGTCCTGCCCTTTAACTGTGTCAAGGTTGTGTGTGAGAGTGTGTGTGTGTGTGTGTGTGTATAACAGTGTGTGTGAGAGAGAGAGAGGGTGTGTGTGAGAGAGTAAGGGTGTGTGTGTGTGTGTGTGTGTATAACAGTGTGTGTGAGAGAGAGAGGGTGTGTGTGAGAGAGTAAGGGTGTGTGTGTGTGTGTGTGTGTGTAGGATGAGAACTCTAGTAGCAGATATAGATTCTCAACACACCAGTCCAAAGCCACAGCGACATCTACACGTCTACATTACCAGAGGCAGTAAAGCAACAGAGAGGATCAGGGATTTTTTTTATTGCACAACGTCCTCATCAGAGTCCTAACCTCTAGTCTGAATGTTATACATGTTACAACGTTTCATTATTAGCATAGCAACGAGAAAATCAACATCCAAAACATTTATTCACTTATTCAGCTAAATCCACAGTACTATCACATAGACCCAGTCCACTAGATCCAGCCCACTAGACCCAGTCCACTAGACCCAGTCCACTAGACCCACTAGACCCAGCCGACTAGACCCAGTCCACTAGACCCAGCCCACTAGACCCAGCCCACTAGACCCAGACCCAGTCCACTAGACCCAGCCGACTAGACCCAGCCGACTAGACCCAGTCCACTAGACCCAGCCCACTAGACCCAGCCCACTAGACCCAGTCCACTAGACCCAGTCCACCAGATCCAGTCCACTAGACCCAGTCCACCAGATCCAGTCCACTAGACCCAGTCCACTAGATCCAGCCCACTAGACCCAGTCCACTAGACCCAGTCCACTAGACCCAGCCCACTAGACCCAGTCCACCAGATCCAGTCCACTAGACCCAGTCCACTAGACCCAGCCCACTAGACCCAGTCCACTAGACCCAGTCCACTAGATCCAGCCCACTAGACCCAGCCCACTAGACCCAGTCCACTAGACCCAGCCCACTAGACCCAGCCCACTAGACCCAGCCCACTAGACCCAGTCCACTAGACCCAGTCCACTAGATCCAGTCCATTAGACCCAGCCCACTAGACCCAGTCCACTAGATCCAGCCCACTAGACCCAGCCCACTAGACCCAGCCCACTAGACCCAGCCCACTAGACCCAGCCCACTAGATCCAGCCCACTAGATCCAGCCCACTAGATCCAGTCCACTAGATCCAGCCCACTAGATCCAGCCCACTAGATCCAGTCCACTAGATCCAGTCCACTAGATCCAGTCCACTAGATCCAGCCCACTAGACCCAGCCCACTAGACCCAGCCCACTAGATCCAGTCCACTAGATCCACTAGACCCAGCCCACTAGACCCAGCCCACTAGATCCAGTCCACTAGATCCAGTCCACTAGACCCAGCCCACTAGACCCAGTCCACTAGATCCAGTCCATCTCAGGTAGTCATCACAGTAGTGGTGTCCCAGTGTGTACACAGACTCCTCAGAGCTGTGGGGCTGTACCTGGTGGGTTGCTGATTGGCTGATACTTTAAAGCAGTTGACTGTGTAAAATATAGGATGGTTTTCATTATACTCTTAAAACCCTGTCTGTCTGTCTGTCTGTCTTCAGTGTGTAAAGTGGCTACTGGCTTTAGGCACCTTCAGGTAAACATTAACTTACCTAACTAGCTGTCCTCTGACCATGAGGTTATTAACTTACCTAACTAGCTGCCCTCTGACCATGAGGTTATTAACTTACCTAACTAGTTACCCTCTGACCAGGAGGTTATTAACTAACCTAACTAGCTGTCCTCTGACCATGAGGTTATTAACTTACCTAACTAGCTGCCCTCTGACCATGAGGTTATTAACTTACCTAACTAGCTGCCCTCTGACCATGAGGTTATTAACTTACCTAACTAGTTACCCTCTGACCATGAGGTTATTAACTTACCTAACTAGTTACCCTCTGACCATGAGGTTATTAACTTACCTAACTAGCTGCCCTCTGACCATGAGGTTATTAACTAACCTAACTAGCTGCCCTCTGACCATGAGGTTAACTTACCTAACTAGCTATTAACTTCTATCTCCTCCATCTTGGCTCCAACATGGCTCTATCTCCTCTAAGACTGTGTTCTTCTATCTCCTCCATCTTGGCTCCAACATGGCTCTATCTCCTCTAAGACTGTGTTCTTCTATCTCCTCCATCTTGGCTCCAACATGGCTCTATGTTAGTGGGTTACTCCCTGTTGTCAGATCGTACCAGAGTAACCAGTAGTTGTGTGTGTGGTGTATTGTGGTGGTGAAGGTGGTTCTTCCTGGTCCTCTCCTCACTGACCCCGGAGCTTCAGGATGGTTTCCACAGCCTCCGCCAGGTTGTCCACATAGCCATCAGCTGTTACTGTGGGGTGCTTCTCATCACTGGGCCTGCAGAGAGACAGAGAGAGAGAGAGAGAGAGAGACAGAGAGAGAGAGAGAGAGACTGAATGCAGTGGTGTGCTCTATCTCCTCCATCTTGGCTCCAACATGGCTCTATGTTAATGAATGCAGTGGTGTGCTCCATCTCCTCCATCTTGGCTCCAACATGGCTCTATGTTAATGAATGCAGTGGTGTGCTCCATCTCCTCCATCTTGGCTCCAACACGGCTCTATGTTAATGAATGCAGTGGTGTGCTCTATCTCCTCCATCTTGGCTCCAACATGGCTCTATGTTAATGAATGCAGTGGTGTGCAGCATTGAATATTGAGGCTAGTCATGCATGCCTTGTGTTAACTCCTGTCAGTCAGCAAATCACATGTTATATGTCACATGCTTCCAAATACAACAGGTGTAGTAGACCTTACAGTGAAATGATGACTTACTGTACAAGCCCTTAACCAACAATGCTTTAAGAAGAAAAATGTGTTGTAAAATAACAGTAGCAAGGCTATATACAGGGTATTACGGTACAGAGTCAATGTGGAGGCTATATACAGGGTATTACGGTACAGAGTCAATGTGGAGGCTATATACAGGGTATTACGGTACAGAGTCAATGTGGAGGCTATATACAGGGGGTGCCGGTACAGAGTTAATGTGGAGGCTATATACAGGGGGTACTGGTACAGAGTCAATGTGGAGACTATATATAGGGAGTACTGGTACAGAGTCAATGTGGAGGCTATATACAGGAGGTACCGGTACAGAGTCAATGTGGAGGCTATATACAGGAGGTACCGGTACAGAGTCAATGTGGAGGCTGTATACAGGGGGTACCTGTACAGAGTCAATGTGGAGGCTATATACAGGGGGTACCGGTACAGAGTCAATGTGGAGGTTATATACAGGAGGTACCGGTACAGAGTCAATGTGGAGGCTGTATACAGGGGGTACCGGTACAGAGTCAATGTGGAGGTTATATACAGGGGGTACCTGTACAGAGTCAGTGTGGAGACTATATACAGGGGGTACCTGTACAGAGTCAATGTGGAGGTTATATACAGGGGGTACCGGTACAGAGTCAATGTGCGGGGGCACCGGTTAGTTGAGGTAATATGTACATGTAGGTAGAGCTATTAAAGTGACTATACATAGATAATAAACAGAGTAGCAGCGGTGTAGAAGAGGGGTCTGGGCAGCCCTTTGATTAGCTGTTCAGGAGTCTTATGGCTTGGGGGTAGAAGCTCTTTAGAAACCTCTTGGACCTAGACTTGGCACTCCGGTACCGCTTGCCGTGCGGTAGCAGAGAGAACAGTCTATGGCTTGGGTGGCTGGAGTCTGACAATTTTTATGGCCTTCCTCTGACACAGTGGACTGCACAGAGATGTGAGGGTTATGTGAGCTGGCCAGCTAATGGGGTGTGTGTGTGTGTGTGTGTTATGTGTGTGGGCAGGGTGTTATGTGTGTGTGTACAGGATGTTATGTGTGTGTGTGTGTGTGTGTGTACAGGGTGCTGTGTGTGTGGACAGGGTGTTATGTGTGTGTGTGTGTGTGTGTACAGGGTGCTGTGTGTGTGTGTGTGTGTGTGTGTGTACAGGGTGCTGTGTGTGTGGACAGGGTGTTATGTGGGTGTTGTGTGTGTGTGTGTGTGTGTGTGTGTGTGTACAGGGTGTTATGTGTGTGTGTGTGTGTGTGTGTGTGTGTGTGTGTGTGTATATGTGTGTGTGTACAGGGTGTTACGTCTCCTGTGACAGGATTACTGCCTCAGTCCCTCACCTTTCCACCCACCAGTGGCCTGATTGAGTTCACACACGCTGACACTAAGATACGCTACACACACGGCTAGAAAAGGCTTATTGTGTTACCAGCGGTGGTGATGAGACAATTACACCTTCTGTCTCTCTCTGTCCTCCAGTCACCTCTTCTTAAAATCTGCCCTGGTCTTCTCTCACCTAGTTATGCATGCCTGTCTGCCTGTCCTGTCCTGTGTGTGTGTCTGCCTGTCCTGTGTGTGTCTGCCTGTGTGTGTGTGTGTGTCTGCCTGTCCTGTGTGTGTGTGTCTGCCTGTCCTGTGTGTGTGTGTCTGCCTGTCCTGTGTGTGTGTCTGCCTGTCCTGTGTGTGTGTGTCTGCCTGTCCTGTGTGTGTGTCTGCCTGTCCTGTGTGTGTGTGTCTGCCTGTCCTGTGTGTGTGTGTCTGCCTGTCCTGTGTGTGTGTGTCTGCCTGTCCTGTGTGTGTGTGTCTGCCTGTCCTGTGTGTGTGTGTCTGCCTGTCCTGTGTGTGTGTGTCTGCCTGTCCTGTGTGTGTGTGTCTGCCTGTCCTGTGTGTGTGTCTGCCTGTGTGTGTGTGTGTGTCTGCCTGTCCTGTGTCTGCCTGTCCTGTGTGTGTGTCTGCCTGTGTGTGTGTGTGTGTCTGCCTGTGTGTGTGTGTGTGTCTGCCTGTCCTGTGTGTGTGTGTCTGCCTGTGTGTGTGTGTGTGTCTGCCTGTCCTGTGTCTGCCTGTCCTGTGTGTCTGTGTGTGTGTGTCTGCCTGTCCTGTGTGTGCCTATCTGCGTGTGTGTGTGTGTCTGCCTGTCTGTGTGTGCCTGTGTGTGTGTTCATTAAGCAGCCTTTGTCATCTGCTCTGCCATGAATAATGTAGGGTAGCCAGGTCAATGAGCATAAAGTATTCGGGACAGAGCAGTTAGTGGTACTGCTGAGGTAATGGACTGGTACTGGTACTGCTGAGGTAATGGACTGATTGGTACTGCTGAGGTAATGGACTGATTGGTACTGCTGAGGTAATGGACTGGTACTGGTACTGCTGAGGTAATGGACTGGTACTGGTGAGGTAATGGACTGGTACTGCTGAGGTAATGGACTGGTACTGGTACTGCTGAGGTAATGTACTGGTACTGCTGAGGTAATGGACTGGTACTGCTGAGGTAATGGACTGGTACTGCTGAGGTAATGGACTGGTACTGCTGAGGTAATGGACTGGTACTGGTACTGCTGAGGTAATGGACTGGTACTGGGACTGCTGAGGTAATGGACTGGTACTGGTACTGCTGAGGTAATGGACTGGTACTGGTACTGCTGAGGTAATGGACTGGTACTGGTACTGCTGAGGTAATGGACTGGTACTGGTACTGCTGAGGTAATGGATTGACTGGGACAGGGGACAGAACTGGGACTGAGAATAGGCTTGGGGCTAGGACTGGGCCTGTGGATGGGACTGAAGATATCTGAATATACTAACTACTGTGATATGTGGTTGTCCCACCTAGCTATCTGAATATACTAACTACTGTGATATGTGGTTGTCCCACCTAGCTATCTGAATATACTAACTACTGTGATATGTGGTTGTCCCACCTAGCTATCTGAATATACTAACTACTGTGATATGTGGTTGTCCCACCTAGCTATCTGAATATACTAACTACTGTGATATGTGGTTGTCCCACCTAGCTATCTGAATATACTAACCACTGTGATATGTGGTTGTCCCACCTAGCTATCTGAATATACTAACTACTGTGATATGTGGTTGTCCCACCTAGCTATCTGAATATACTAACTACTGTGATATGTGGTTGTCCCACCTAGCTATCTGAATATACTAACTACTGTGATATGTGGTTGTCCCACCTAGCTATCTGAATATACTAACTACTGTGATATGTGGTTGTCCCACCTAGCTATCTGAATATACTAACTACTGTGATATGTGGTTGTCCCACCTAGCTATCTGAATATACTAACTACTGTGATATGTGGTTGTCCCACCTAGCTATCTGAATATACTAACTACTGTGATATGTGGTTGTCCCACCTAGCTATCTGAATATACTAACTACTGTGATATGTGGTTGTCCCACCTAGCTATCTGAATATACTAACTACTGTGATATGTGGTTGTCCCACCTAGCTATCTGAATATACTAACTACTGTGATATGTGGTTGTCCCACCTAGCTATCTGAATATACTAACTACTGTGATATGTGGTTGTCCCACCTAGCTATCTGAATATACTAACTACTGTAATATGTGGTTGTCCCACCTAGCTATCTGAATATACTAACTACTGTGATATGTGGTTGTCCCACCTAGCTATCTGAATATACTAACTACTGTGATATGTGGTTGTCCCACCTAGCTATCTGAATATACTAACTACTGTGATATGTGGTTGTCCCACCTAGCTATCTGAATATACTAACTACTGTGATATGTGGTTGTCCCACCTAGCTATCTGAATATACTAACTACTGTGATATGTGGTTGTCCCACCTAGCTATCTGAATATACTAACTACTGTGATATGTGGTTGTCCCACCTAGCTATCTGAATATACTAACTACTGTGATATGTGGTTGTCCCACCTAGCTATCTGAATATACTAACTACTGTGATATGTGGTTGTCCCACCTAGCTATCTGAATATACTAACTACTGTGATATGTGGTTGTCCCACCTAGCTATCTGAATATACTAACTACTGTGATATGTGGTTGTCCCACCTAGCTATCTGAATATACTAACTACTGTAATATGTGGTTGTCCCACCTAGCTATCTGAATATACTAACCACTGTGATATGTGGTTGTCCCACCTAGCTATCTGAATATACTAACTACTGTGATATGTGGTTGTCCCACCTAGCTATCTGAATATACTAACTACTGTGATATGTGGTTGTCCCACCTAGCTATCTGAATATACTAACTACTGTGATATGTGGTTGTCCCACCTAGCTATCTGAATATACTAACTACTGTGATATGTGGTTGTCCCACCTAGCTATCTGAATATACTAACTACTGTGATATGTGGTTGTCCCACCTAGCTATCTGAATATACTAACTACTGTGATATGTGGTTGTCCCACCTAGCTATCTGAATATACTAACCACTGTAATATGTGGTTGTCATATGTAATATAAGCAAGTTCATACAGCTGCTATGTTTCAATATGTTGCTACATAGTTGAAAGGCTACGCAAGGCAAGGGAGGAACAGAGTTCCCAGGAGAGTTCATCAGATCAGATTGTTCCCATGCTATTTTCTGTCTCAACATCAGCAGTCAGATCTCAGAGGTATTCTACATTTCACTCTGTTGGGAGTCCCAGTGCAAACCTGTTCTACATTCAATAACAGTTCTCAGAGCTTCCCCATGGGACATGACAATCACATCTCCACCAGCTAGCTAGCATGACACTCACATCTCCACCAGCTAGCTAGCATGACACTCACATCTCCACCAGCTAGCTAGCATGACACTCACATCTCCACCAGCTAGCTAGCATGACACTCACATCTCCACCAGCTAGCTAGCATGACACTCACATCTCCACCAGCTAGCTAGCATGACACTCACATCTCCACCAGCTAGCTAGCATGACACTCACATCTCCACCAGCTAGTTAGCATGACAATCACATCTCCACCAGCTAGCTAGCATGACACTCACATCTCCACCAGCTAGCTAGCATGACAATCACATCTCCACCAGCTAGCTAGCATGACAATCACATCTCCACCAGCTAGTTAGCATGACACTCACATCTCCACCAGCTAGCTAGCATGACAATAACATCTCCACCAGCTAGCTAGCATGACACTCACATCTCCACCAGCTAGCTAGCATGACACTCACATCTCCACCAGCTAGCTAGCATGACACTCACATCTCCACCAGCTAGCTAGCATGACACTCACATCTCCACCAGCTAGCTAGCATGACACTCACATCTCCACCAGCTAGCTAGCATGACAATCACAATCACATCACATCATGTATCTGTTAAGGGGGGGGGGGGGGGGTGGAGCCATGTATCTGTTAAGGGTGAAGGGGGTGGAGCAATGTATCTGTTAAGGGGGGGGGGGGTGGAGCCATGTATCTGTTAAGGGGGGGGGGGGGGTGGAGCCATGTATCTGTTAAGGGGGGGGGAGCCATGTATCTGTTAAGGGGGGGGGGGGTGGAGCCATGTATCTGTTAAGGGGGGGGGGGGGGGTGGAGCCATGTATCTGTTAAGGGGGGGGGGGAGCCATGTATCTGTTAAGGGGGGGGTTACACTTAGCTACCAAACATTCCATCCACACAATAAAGTGTTCTCCGACAACAAGCATTTATCATCACCGGGAGAAAGACAACAAGCATTTATCATCACCGGGAGAAAGACAACAAGCATTTATCATCACCGGGAGAAAGACAACAAGCATTTATCATCAACGGGAGAAAGACAACAAGCATTTATCATCACCGGGAGAAAGACAACAAGCATTTATCATCACCGGGAGAAAGACAACAAGCATTTATCATCACCGGGAGAAAGACAACAAGCATTTATCATCACCGGGAGAAAGACAACAAGCATTTATCATCACCGGGAGAAAGACAACAAGCATCTATCATCACCGGGGGAAAGACAACAAGCATTTATCATCACCGGGAGAAAGACAACAAGCATCTATCATCACCGGGAGAAAGACAACAAGCATCTATCATCACTGGGAGAAAGACAACAAGCATCTATCATCACCGGGAGAAAGACAACAAGCATCTATCATCACCGGGAGAAAGACAACAAGCATCTATCATCACCGGGAGAAAGACAACAAGCATTTATCATCACCGGGAGAAAGACAACAAGCATTTATCATCACCGGGAGAAAGACAACAAGCATCTATCATCACCGGGGGAAAGACAACAAGCATCTATCATCACCGGGAGAAAGACAACAAGCATTTATCATCACCGGGAGAAAGACAACAAGCATTTATCATCACCGGGAGAAAGACAACAAGTATTTATCATCACCGGGAGAAAGACAACATGTGTTATAAGCAGCCACATAGGAAGGCCTGGTGGGAACTACACAGGAGGCCTGAGACAGAGCAGCGACCGGTTGACTTGGTCTAGTCCCAAATAGCATCCTATCCCCTACATAGTGCACTACTACGTTTGAACTACTAAGTTAATAGGGTTCCGTTTGGAACGTAACCTTGGAGACAGCCAGCTGTGTTTTCCCCACATCTCGCTGTGGTTTATGGCCGTTCCCTGCCCTCCACAGAGTTTACGGGGTCGTGCAAGGCTAAACAAGGCTAAACAAGGCTAAATCTCACGTCTCACACTGAAAGTAGCAGACAGTGTTTGTGTGAGGCTGAACAGCCATCTGGACATCTGTTACATGACGCCACACACACACACCGTCGGCCCCCTTTGGCTCAGATCAGTGCCAATTTGTCACTGTGTGTGTGTGTGTGTATATATGTACACTACTGTTCAAAAGTTTGGGGTCACTTAGAAATGTCCTTGTTTTTGAAAGAAAAGCAAATTTTTTGTCCATTAAAATAACATCAAATTGATCAGAAATACAGTGTAGACATTGTTAATGTTGTAAATGACTATTGTAGGTGAATGGAATATCTACATAGGCGTACAGAGGCCCATTATCAGCAACCATCACTCCTGTGTTCTAATGGCACGTTGTGTTAGTTAATCCACGTTTATCATTTTAAAAGGCTAATGGATCATTAGAAAACCCTTTTGCTATTATGTTAGCATGACTGAAAACTGTTGTCCTGATTAAAGAAGCAATACAACTGGCCTTCTTTAGACTAGTTGAGTATCTGGAGCATCAGCATTTGTGGGTTCGATTACAGGCTCAAAATAGCCAGAAACAAAGACCTTTCTTCTGAAACTCGTCAGTCTATTCTTGTTCTCAGAAATGAAGGTATTCAATGCGAGAAACTGGCTCTAACCAGAATAGAAAGAAGAGTGGGAGGCCCCGGTGCACAAGAGAACAAGTACATTAGAGTGTATAGTTTGAGAAACAGACACCTCACAAGTCCTCAACTGGCAGCTTCATTAAATAGTACCCGCAAAACACCAGTCTCAACATCAACAGTGAAGAGCCTTCTAGGCATTATTTACTCTGCCTTCTAGGCAGAGTTGCTAAGAAAAAGCCATATCTCAGACTGGCCAATAAAAACAAAAGATTAAGATGGGCAAAAGAACACAGACACTGGACAGAGGAACTCTGCCTAGAAGGCCAGCATCCCGGAGTCGCCTCTTCACTGATGACCCAGTGGGACTCTGAGACCAGGCTAACCCAGTGGGGGGGGGGGGGGGGGACTCTGAGACCAGGCTAACCCAGTGGGGGGGGGGGACTCTGAGACCAGGCTAACCCAGTGGGGGGGACTCTGAGACCAGGCTAACCCAGTGGGGGGGACTCTGAGACCAGGCTAACCCAGTGGGGGGGACTCTGAGACCAGGCTAACCCAGTGGGGGGGACTCTGAGACCAGGCTAACCCAGTGGGGGGGACTCTGAGACCAGGCTAACCCAGTGGGGGGGGACGGGACTCTGAGACCAGGCTAACCCAGTGGGGAGGTATTGTACTCTACATATGGACATCTAATAATATTAATAAATTACATTTCTAAAGGGCTTTTCATTATACAAGAATATATCTAAGTGCATTAGTCAGTCTAGTCAGACTACAGACTCATACAGAGAGGTAGCAGTAATCTAGTCAGACTACAGACTCATACAGAGAGGTAGCAGTAATCTAGTCAGACTACAGACTCATACAGAGAGGTAGCAGTAATCTAGTCAGACTACAGACTCATACAGAGAGGTAGCAGTAATCTAGTCAGATTACAGACTCATACAGAGAGGTAGCAGTAATCTAGTCAGACTACAGACTCATACAGAGAGGTAGCAGTAATCTAGTCAGACTACAGACTCATACAGAGAGGTAGCAGTAATCTAGTCAGATTACAGACTCATACAGAGAGGTAGCAGTAATCTAGTCAGACTACAGACTCATACAGAGAGGTAGCAGTAATCTAGTCAGATTACAGACTCATACAGAGAGGTAGCAGTAATCTAGTCAGACTACAGACTCATACAGAGAGGTAGCAGTAATCTAGTCAGACTACAGACTAATACAGAGAGGTAGCAGTAATCTAGTCAGACTACAGACTCATACAGAGAGGTAGCAGTAATCTAGTCAGATTACAGACTAATACAGAGAGGTAGCAGTAATCTAGTCAGACTACAGACTCATACAGAGAGGTAGCAGTAATCTAGTCAGACTACAGACTCATACAGAGAGGTAGCAGTAATCTAGTCAGACTACAGACTCATACAGAGAGGTAGCAGTAATCTAGTCAGACTACAGACTCATACAGAGAGGTAGCAGTAATCTAGTCAGATTACAGACTCATACAGAGAGGTAGCAGTAATCTAGTCAGATTACAGACTAATACAGAGAGGTAGCAGTAATCTAGTCAGACTACAGACTCATACAGAGAGGTGGCAGTAATCTAGTCAGACTACAGACTCATACAGAGAGGTAGCAGTAATCTAGTCAGACTACAGACTCATACAGAGAGGTAGCAGTAATCTAGTCAGACTACAGACTCATACAGAGAGGTAGCAGTAATCTAGTCAGATTACAGACTCATACAGAGAGGTAGCAGTAATCTAGTCAGACTACAGACTAATACAGAGAGGTAGCAGTAATCTAGTCAGACTACAGACTCATCAATCATCCTAAAAGGAGAAGAGTATGGATGGGTTTGTGGCAGAGCTGCATTTAACATTTGGATAACATAAAATATATTTTCAGCATATTCTTATTGAAATAAACAAAAACTATAATGGTCAGTTTCACAGACACGGAGTAAGACTTGGACCAAAAAGTTCTCTCAATGGGGACTCTCCATCGAAAATAGTATTTTTAGTCCTTAGACTTAGATGTTGTGTTAGACCGCCCTCTTGTGGTCGTTGATGGAACAGTTGGTTTCTGCCTGCATTAATATCAACGATGTGAAGCCAAACATACGGACGTCAACATACATAAACGAACACCTACCTGTATTTTCCTGTCCTCACTTGGACACCCTTCATTCCACAGTGTTGCGCCCCGCCCACATCATTCACCAGATCGTCACCAATCATCAGAGTCTGACAGACAGAGAGAGAGAGAGACACAGACAGAGAGAGAAAGAAGAGAGAGACAGACAGACAGACAGACAGACAGACAGACAGACAGACAGACAGACAGACAAAGAAGAGAGAGAGAAAGAAGAGAGAGACAGACAGACAGACAAAGAGAGAGAGAAAGAAGAGAGAGACAGACAGACAGACAGACAAAGAAGAGAGAGACAAAGAAGAGAGACAAAGAAGAGACAGAGACAAAGAAGAGACAGAGACAGAGACAGAGACAGACAGACAGACAGAGAGAGAGAGAAGGAAGATGGCTCAGAATCCTCAATAAATTAATGTATGTGCTGGACGTTAACAGAAAGCCTACCTGGTGTGACTGAATCCCCATGTCATCTAGAACTTTCTGAAAGAACATGGGGTCTGGCTTCCCAATGACCTCAGCTTCTACATCACAGGCGTACTGATGGAGAGAAACACAAAGACAGTTGACAGAGATGATCACAAGTTCCCACAAAGGTCTGGGAACGTATCAACGTGCTTTGACTTTTAATTGTTTTTTTTTTAAAGAGTAGGTGAGTTTATTATTATTATTTATTATTGTATTTTTGTATATATAATAATTATTATATACGCTCGTCTGTTACTTTCACTTTGTCATATTGTTGTCTAATATCTTTTCATTTTTGTTTTGAATGTTCATAATTGTAAAATGCAAAAATAAAATATATATATATTTTAAAACTCACCAACTCTGTGTGTGTAGCGTAATACCACCCACCTCCAATGCTTTCATGTAAACCCCAACATCCAGTTTCAGGCCATCATCTTCTTTGTAGTACTTCCTATAAAGATAACACAGTGGACCTCAGGGTTAAAGTACAGCTGTAGCTAACTTCCTATAAAGATAACACAGTGGACCTCAGGGTTAAAGTACAGCTGTAGCTAACTTCCTATAAAGATAACACAGTGGACCTCAGGGTTAAAGTACAGCTGTAGCTAACTTCCTATAAAGATAACACAGTGGACCTCAGGGTTAAAGTACAGCTGCAGGTAACTTCCTATAAAGATAACACAGTGGACCTCAGGGTTAAAATACAGCTGCAGGTAACTTCCTATAAAGATAACACAGTGGACATCAGGGTTAAAGTACAGCTGCAGGTAACTTCCTATAAAGGTAACACAGTGGACATCAGGGTTAAAGTACAGCTGCAGGTAACTTCCTATAAAGATAACACAGTGGACCTCAGGGTTAAAGTACAGCTGTAGGTAACTTCCGATAAGATAACACAGTGGACCTCAGGGTTAAAGCAGAGCTGTAGGTAACTTCCTATAAAGATAACACAGTGGACCTCAGGGTTAAAGTACAGCTGTAGGTAACTTCCTATAAAGATAACACAGTGGACCTCAGGGTTAAAGTACAGCTGTAGCTAACTTCCTATAAAGATAACACAGTGGACCTCAGGGTTAAAGTACAGCTGTAGGTAACTTCCTATAAAGATAACACAGTGGACCTCAGGGTTAAAGCAGAGCTGTAGGTAACTTCCTATAAAGATAACACAGTGGACCTCAGGGTTAAAGTACAGCTGCAGGTAACTTCCTATAAAGATAACACAGTGGACCTCAGGGTTAAAATAGAGCTGCAGGTAACTTCCTATAAAGATAACACAGTGGACCTCAGGGTTAAAGTACAGCTGCAGGTAACTTCCGATAAAGATAACACAGTGGACCTCAGGGTTAAAGCAGAGCTGTAGGTAACTTCCTATAAAGATAACACAGTGGACCTCAGGGTTAAAATAGAGCTGCAGGTAACTTCCTATAAAGATAACACAGTGGACCTCAGGGTTAAAATAGAGCTGCAGGTAACTTCCTATAAAGATAACACAGTGGACCTCAGGGTTAAAGTAGGTGCTGTAGGTAACTTCCTATAAAGATAACACAGTGGACCTCAGGGTTAAAGTACAGCTGCAGGTAACTTCCTATAAAGATAACACAGTGGACCTCAGGGTTAAAGCACAGCTGCAGGAATATCTTTCTAAATAAATCAGGCCTTTATGACTGGATTGTTACTACACGATAATAGCATTATTATCCAAGAATAAAGTGTATATATGTGTGTGTGTACCTACCCTCTGCCCAGAGAGAACAGTACTGGTTTCTCCAGCCCTATGAGAACTCTGAAGGCATCGTTGAGGTTCTGGTAGGAGAACTTCTCCGCTGCGTCTCCCATGACAACACAGTTGGGGTTGGCCTTCTCAACACTGTCAAACTCAGGGACAACACCTGCAACGAACCAAACAAACACAGTATACATGATCACTTTGCATAGAAATAGACTAATACATATTTTTTTTTAAACAAACTTTATTGTCCATTTAAGTAACAAAGAATGGAAAATTGTCTTGGGTGCTCTGGATTACATTAAAAGGAGAACGGACATAAAAACACAGACATTCAGCAACTTATTTAGGATCTCTCAGTAATTTATCCCGGGAAAAGGGAGTGGATTTGGGCGGTAAATCCGGGTAAATGGGTTCCCGCAATTCAACCCTAGTCTCCAACCGAGTGGCAGGGTAGCCTAGTGGTTAGAGCGTTGGACTAGTCACCGAAAGGTTGCAAGTTTTAATCCCCGAACTGACAAGGTACAAATCTGTCGTTCTGCCCCTGAACAGGCAGTTAAACCCACTGTAGGCCGTCATTGTAAATAAGAATTTGTTCTTAACTGACTTGCCTGGTTAAATAAAGGTTAAAAAAAAATATTAAAGGATGCTTGCACTTAGTGGCTGTGGTCATTGAAGACCCAGGTTGCTTTCCTTGTGAGGTTCTGTGTGTAAAGTTCTTGGGAGTTGTGGCTGTTTGCTGCCCGACTAGATCTGCCATGACTACGTGTGCCAGTTTACTCCTGTTCCGGACTGAGCGGTTCCTCATACCAGGATAGGACGTTGAAGACACTCTGGATAGCTTTAGTCACACAGGGAGGCAGAATCAGGAAGAACAAATGACAGATGACTTCGAGCCAGGCTAGGTAAGAGTAGCTGTGTGTGTATGAAACTTGTGAACTGTGGAAAGAGTCTCTTAATGTACAATGAACATAATTTGTGTGCTCCCCGAGTGGCACAGCGGTCTAAGGCACTGCATCTCAGTGCTTGAGGCATTATTGGTTCAATTCCAGGCTGTATCACAACCGGCCGTGATTGGGAGTCCCAAAGGGCGACGCACAATTGGCCCAGCGTCGTCCGGGTTTAGCCGGTGTAGGCCCGTCATTGTAATAAGAATTTGTTCTTAAACTGCCTAGTTAAATAAATAAAAGGTTACATAAAAAAAAAATCACGAACATGATTAATCAATACCATCGTAAACCAGCAGGTGGGGTCGTAGCCCCCTCTCCTTCAGGACAGCCACGGCAGCCGGGGCTGGGGAGAACACCTCAGACACAGAGATATCAAAGCCCATCCTCTGCAGCTTGGCTACAAACACCTCCCGTGTGGCCTGGGTCTCGTTGGTACAGAAACGCAGCTGCAGGTCCGAGGCCTTTAGCCTGTATGGAGAAAGCTATTGACGTAATCCATTTTTTACATTGAACATTTTAGTCATTTGGCAAAATGTTCTTATTCAGAGCGACTTACAGTAAAAGTGGATTCATCCTAAATTAGTGAGGTGAGACAACCACATATCTCAAGTCATAGTCAGGAAATGTTCCTCAAAGTAGTCATCAACACAGTCAGTATGAAAAGACAAGTCGAGTGTAATTATTATATATTTTTTTGCGTTATGGGATTTAATCAAGACATTTTGATAACCTCATTAATCTCATTCATCAAACACGTCCTTATATGCGCTATGCAAAGTTTTCCAGGGGATTAGGTTTGATTACCATTGGGTTGTAGTTCTTCCGTATTAATCAAGGATATTATTTAATACGGAAGAACTACAACCTCCATGCACCTGCTGGTAGTAAGTCCAGGTGAGTTTACTGTTCTAATAGGGGTTGACATTATAACCTTGGTAGACTGCAGAACAGATACAGTAAAACCACATTCTCTACTTTATTCTGAACCAAAAAAACAAAACCCCAGAAGAGAAATAGAAACAAATCCAATCATTAGGCTACAATGAATCTCTGCATGTGTTGAAGGACATTCAACTGATCTGCACGTTTACACATTGCATTTATTTTTTTAAAATTTTATTCGATTGTATAAATAATGTATTCAGAGCTTCAGTGAGTGACAGCTCTGGAGCAAACTTGCCACCACACCCCCTTATCAGTTTTGAATGTCTGACATTTAGATTTCACAACAGACTGACCCAAAACCAGACTCACCTGAGACTAACCCATTCCATAGTTAAACACCGTTCAGAACCTAACTCGACACATGTAATAGGAGCGTCATAGAGCTGGAATAGAGCGTCCTGTTTCTGCAGTAGATCGTGTGTGTTCTGCTGCTACGTTTCAATATGAATTCATCTAAAAGGCTAAATCGTTGTAGCCCATCGTTGCTGATGTATAAAACCTCAATTTTCTCACTGCTTCTACCTACGGAGACAGTCATATAAAACGCTACACGTCTAAAGACTTTGAATGCAAGTTTTCCAACTGCTGTCGGCCATGCAGAAAAAGAGTGAAAACTCAAAGAGTTGGCTAGGAACTGATGAGCTCAATCACAAACCAGAACAACCACACGGCCGCTTCACTGCTGGCTGACGATCGGCAATAGATTTGCCCCGTTCAGGCATGTTCTAGTCAAATACATGCAACATTTCTATCTGAAGGAGTCTAGCTAATATGTTTTTACCCGGACCCACTGTCCCGAAACATTGTCCGTATTCTGAAAGCTATACTGGGCATAGACCGACGTCTGCATAGTAGCCTACCTAACCTCCTCACCTTTTAACCGCTTCTACGGAGCCTGGAATTGGAGTGCCGCCGTCTTCTCCAGCATCATATAACACGCCGCACATGTCTAAAATCACACCTTTCAGACTTTTGACGGAGTCTTCCCAGCTGGTAGCTGCCATGACGAAAAAAGTGACACCAGTGAAAGAGCTGATTCTTCTTCTACTTCTGGATCGCATCCAACTGTTAGGTGCATACATCGCCACCTACTGTACTGGAGTGTGAGGCCAGTCACGGCCGACCTACATTATATTCTCTATATTATTCCTGTTCCTGCACCATGCCAACGGCCTGGGAGGACAGGACACCACCACTCATTAAAACCCAGTTACCCCATTCCACTACTTAGCTTCTATGTGTTTCTGCACCATGCCAACACCTTGACCTTAGAGAGCCTTTTTATTTCTCTATTTGGTTAGGTCAGGGTGTGATTAGGGTGGGCATTCTAGTTTTTCGTTTTCTATGTTGGCCTGGTATGGTTCCCAATCAGAGGCAGCTGTCTATCATTGTCTCTGATTGGGGATCATATTTAGGCAGCCTTTTTCCCACCTGTTGTTTGTGGGATCTTGTTTTTGTGTAGCTGCCTGTGAACACTGCATTTACGTCACGTTTCTGTATTGTTTTTGGTGAGTTTCATTTATTAAAACATGTGGAACTCTACGCACACTGCGCCTTGGTCCACTTCTAACAACGATCGTGACACATAGTCACTTTACCCCCACCTACATGTACAAATTACCTGGACTAACCTGTACCCCTGCACATTGACTCTGTACCGGTACCCCCTGTATATAGCCTCCACATTGACTCTGTACCGGTACCCCCTGTATATAGCCTCCACATTGACTCTGTACCGGTACCCCCTGTATATGGCCTCCACATTGACTCTGTACCGGTACCCCCTGTATATAGCCTCCACATTGACTCTGTACCGGTACCCCCTGTATATAGCCTCCACATTGACTCTGTACCGGTACCCCCTGTATATAGCCTCCACATTGACTCTGTACCGGTACCCCCTGTATGTAGCCTCATTATTGTTATTTTATTGTGTTACTTTTTATTACATTTTTTATTTTATTTTATTTAGTAAATATTTTCTTAACTCTATTTCTTGACCTGCGTTGTTGGTTAAGGGATTGTAAGTAAGCATTTCACGGTAAGGTCTACACCTGTTGTATTCCGGCGCATGTGACAAATACCATTCGATTTGATTTGAAGTGCCTCCCAGAACTCCAGAATCAGTGAAGGCATCACATTGACTGTGTTATGTGACTGTACATCTGCTTTGTTGAGAAAGAGATGTATGCCTCAAGTGGTGAAGCAAGACCTCTTAAGGTAATAATATAAATTAGAACTGTATATAGCTTCATATGTCATTGTAATGTGAACATTTTATGACTGTATTCAGATGTGATACTGCAAGAAATGCAAGTAAGGATTTCATTGGAGACTTCATATACAGTACCATGTGTATCCTGTACATACGACTAATACAAAACTTGTATTCAGATATAAAATACATTCTAAACTTTAACAAAGGATCACTTTCATAATAATCACCCGTCTACTAATTTTAGATAAATCTTTTGCCTTCCTGACGTGTCTCCCTCGTGGTGGGTGAATGCTGGAGGCCCAGGGACTCTCAGGGGTGAGTTTGGGTATCGCCCAAAGGCCGGCAGATGGTAATATTGAGTCGTTTCATTTGACCGTTCAAAGGGAACGCACGCAGCTGGCGATACATGCAGACTGCTGCAACCTGATTGGCTGAACGCGATACGCAAACTTCCGGGACTTGCATAAAACAAAATCTAATGTAATCCATTTTTAGATTTATTTTTAAGGCAGCAGAATGGGAAGACTGTGCAAGGGGTGTGTGTTAGATTTTCACTAACGACTGTATGTATTTAGGCCACAGTATTTCACCCCTAATCCTGCCACCTTTCAATCACAATCAAAACGGACCTTTTAGTTATACTCATCAATAAAGACATTTTGATTGATTTGATCAGACCATACTGTATGCACATGTTTTTTTTTTAAACTCACTTCACATTTTATTAAATAGCATACATGTATGATTCAATCGATTCAAGGGACATCTACACTTTTTATGGGGAATCAAATCAAAGTTTATTTGTCACGTGCGCCGAATACAACAGGTGTAGACCTTTACAGTGAAATGCTTACCTACAGGCTCTAACCAATAGTGCAAAAAAGGTATTAGGTTGAACAACAGGTAGGTAAAGAAATAAAACAACAGTAAAAAGACAGGCTATATACAGTAGCGAGGTGAAGATTGTTCTCTACCGGAACTATTTATATTGATCCCCCTGATTAGTCACCGTCCACTAAACCTGATACCACTGTGTTTTGCTGAATGTCCCAGGGCCCAGCTGCGGTTCAAACACACGTAGACTATGTTAGGTAACTATTGCAGCTTCACAGGCTGTGTCAACAAGTAGGGCTGGATATTGGTCAATTTCTGTCTTTTAAACAGCGAAGCCAGTTGAGGAGTGAAAAAAATAATTCATATTGATCTTTAAAGATCACCAAAACATACATTTAATATGCTTTTTTTTCAACATGCAAAATGAAGACTAAGCTATTCAAATCATGAACTTCGCATCTTGACATGTTTCCTATTGATTATGATGAATAAAAAAAAAAAGAGAGATCACACTCGCTCTTCTAAAGAACATTATTAAAAAATGCTTATTAAATACAACAAAAATAAGAAACAAATAGGCACTAGGCATGGAGGTATTTATGCACAAATGAACACGTAAAAATGTGACCAAAATCATCGCAATGATTTGTTGATATTGCATCATTGAAGTTGCGCGTCATCCGTGCTTTGCTCAATGCCATTTAGCGCATTTTGGACCAATTCTAGACATATACCACTTTCCTTTACTAATGGCGTTGCTACTTGGAATAGTTTCACCAAGACAAACGGCGATATTATATTTAAAAAAAGAAGGGTAATCTCTTTGAAGTGTATATCCACTCAATCCAAATGAGTTTTCTATAGACAGACAACATCTGGGGCGGGTCATGACAGTGAACCGAAGCAGTTGACGTCGCTCAACTTGTTCACAACAGCGTTCGCTCCTGACTGAACACGGCCGCCGGGGATCTGACAAGTGCCTTTGAGGTTTCCTGTTTCTGGACATTAAAAAACCACGTTATTTTCAACAGGAGGTAATATTTTAAAGGTCATTCGAGTGAAAGTACAAGTTAATTTTGAGTGATTAGTTAGATAGCTTGGTGGCAGGAGTTTCTCCGGTTAGACGGCTCTAGCAAGCGGGGTAACGTTAGGTAACGGTTGCCAGCCGGCGTTGTATCACGTAACGTAGTTACAGCTAGTAGCTAGCTAAAGTGGCGTTTGCAATACCATCTGGTTTAGCTAACGAATGTAACTAGTTAGTTATAGCTATATTTTCCAACCCAAAATAAACCATATTTCGTCGATAGCGCACAAACTGGTGAAGTTGGCTATCAAGTTAGCATGCCATAGCTAGCAACAGTAACGTTAGCTAGCCACCTCGTAACAACAGCAGCTCAGGTAGCTTCGACCCGCAACTAACGTTAGCCGTTTTAAATTACCATTTTATAGTAGCTAACAATTTAGACTTGAACTTTTAATGTTACCGATGGCTATTTGTTACAGATGGCGGGAGTCAAAATTGTTAATATAAATGGTCATTTAAATGGAAAAATGAAGGACGAAGCTACCGCTCAGGTAATTTTCCATGAACTCGGCAGTGGGTTGGTTGGTGAGGAGAGCAGTTAGCTAAATTAG
The DNA here is from genome assembly GCF_045679555.1 of Salvelinus alpinus. Lineage (NCBI taxonomy): Eukaryota > Metazoa > Chordata > Actinopteri > Salmoniformes > Salmonidae > Salvelinus > Salvelinus alpinus. The sequence continues at coordinate 102,897,761 of NC_092088.1, forward strand.
ATTTGTTTTCATGCCAACTAGCTAGGATTAGCACTCTGTGTCAACAGGCTCGCCCTGTTTTAATTTCAACGACAGATGGTTGTTGACGATGCTTAAGTTGGGAGGTGCCGGAACACCCAATGAGAGCTGGAGCGGGGTGCTCTGACGTGAGGTTACCGGAACGCGTGAAGAAAAGAAAGGTGACAAACAACGTAGCTGCGCAGAGTAAACAGCCATGTGGTTTACTATCTATGGTGGTGAAATGGTCAGCGCTCTCCAAGGTGCTGATTAATCCATAGCATTTTAGAAGTCACTGCAGAACACCCGCCATACGCATAACCTATATGCCACTATATGCCAACATAGAGGTGGGGTTTAAAGAAGTCCTAACTTCTGATAGCACATTTTTAAAGCATCAATGTACAGCAACGTTTTTAGACGTTACAGCAGAACACCCGGTCATATGCATATACATACTCAACTGTGGTGCTTACAAGACCCTAATTTAATATTATTTAAGACATCAATGTAGCAGTATAACAAATATCCCAATATCGGAATATAATTTAAAATAAAATAAATCAATGTAGGTTACATAACTAGCACAGGGAGACAGAGAGGCTGCTGCCTACCTACAGACTTGAAATCATTGGCCATTTTTAATAAATGGAACACTAGTCACTTTAATAATGTCACTTTAAGATTGTTTACATATCTCACATTACTCATCTCATATGTACAGTTGAAGTGGGAAGTTTACATCCACTTATGTTGGATTCATTAAAACTCGTTTTTCAACCACTCCACAAATTTCTTGTTAACAAACTATAGTTTTGGCAAGTCGGTTAGGACATTTACTTTGTGCATGACACAAGTAATTTTTCCAAGAATTGTTTACAGACAGATTATTTCACTTATAATTCACTTTATCACAATTCCAGTGGGTCAGAAGTTTACATATGTAACAGTATAACTTTAAACCGTCCCCTCGCCCCGACCTCGGGCGCGAATCAGGGACCCTCTGCACACATCAACAAGCTAGCCATTTCACATCCGTTACACATACACTAAGTTGACTGTGCCTTTAAACAGCGTGGAAAATTCCAGAATATGATGTCATGGCTTTAGAAGCTTGTGAGAGGCTAACTTACATAATTTGAGTCAATTGGAGGTGTACCTGTGGATGTATTTCAAGGCCTACCTTCAAACTCAGTGCCTCTTTGCTTGACATCATGGGAAAATCAAAAGAAATCAGCCAAGACCTCAGAAAAAAAATTGTAGGCCTTCACAAGTCTAGTTCATCATTGGGAGCAATTTCCAAACGCCTGAAGGTACCACGTTCATCTGTAAAAACAATACACAAGTATAAACACCATGGGACCACGCAGCCGTCATACTGCTCAGGAAGGAGACGCCTTCTGTCTCCTAGAGATGAACGCGCTTTGGTGCGAAACGTGCAAATCAATCCCAGAACAACAGCAAAGGACCTTGTGAAGATGCTGGAGGAAACGGGTACGAAAGTATCTATATCCACAGTAAAACGAGTCCTATATCGACATAACCTGAAAGGCCGCTCAGCAAGGAAGAAGCCACTGCTCCAAAACCGCCATAAAAAAGCCAGACTACGGTTTGCAACTGCACATGGGGACAAAGAACGTACTTTTTGGAGCAATATCCTCTGGTCTGATGAAACTAAAAACAACTGTTTGGCCATAATGACCATAGTTATGTTTGGAGGAAAAGGGGGATGCTTGCAAGCCGAAGAACACCATCCCAACCGTGAAGCACGGGGTGGCAGCATCATGTTGTGAGGGTGCTTTGCTGCAGGAGGGGTGGTGCACTTCACAAAATAGATGGCATCATGAGGAAGGAAAATTATGTGGAAATATTGAAGCAACATCTCCAGACATCAGTCAGGAAGTTAAAGCTTGGTCACAAATGGGTCTTCCAAATGGACAATGACCCCAAGCATACTTCCAAAATTATGGCAAAATGGCCTAAGGACAACAAAGTCAAAGTATTGGAGTGGCCATCACAAAGCCCTAACCTCAATCCTATAGAAAATTTGTGGGCCGAACTGAAAAAGCATGTGTGAGCAAGGAGGCCTACAAACCTGACTCCGTTACACCAGCTCTGTCAGGAGGAATGGGCCAAAAGTCACCCAACTTATTGTGGAAGGCTGCCTGAAACGTTTGACCCAAGTTAAACAATGTAAAGGCAATGCTACCAAATACTAATTGAGTGTATGTAATCTTCTGACCCACTGGGAATGTGATGAAAGAAATAAAAGCTGAAATAAATCATTCTCTCTACTATTATTCTGACATTTCACATTCTTAAAATAAAGTGGTGATCCTAACTGACCGAAGACAGGAAATTGTTACTAGGATTAAATGTCAGGAATTGTGATAAACAGTTTAAATGTATTTGGCTAAGGTGTATGTAAACTTCTGACTTCAACTCTATTCTGTACTATCTACTGTATCTTAGTCTATGTCGCTCTGACATTGCTCGTCTATATATTTATATATTCTTTATTCCATTCCTTTTATTTAGATTTGTGTGTATTAGGTATTTGTTGTGTAATTTGTTAGATATTACTTGTTAGATATTACTGCACTGTTGGAACTAGAAGCACAAGCATTTCGCTACACCCGCAATAACATCTGCTGAACACGTGTATGTGACAAATAACATTTAATATGAGCAGAATACACACTTGAGAATATATAGGCCTTCTGCCTAATGTGATAGTATGAAACTCCTATTCACATTAACTCCACAGTACAGAACACGTTTGTAAAGGAAGTATATGTTCATCCTTAATTTTCAACGACTAGCCTAGGCTATGTGAAGATGTCCCTACGTAAATCAATAGCTGACCACCGTTACCAAGACCTGTGTCAAGATCAGTTACTTACCCCACCGGCCCTCACCATAACCTCTATGTACAAATAAGAGAGCAGGTCTGGAATCAGTGTGTCAGGATAGGATGACTACACAGGATCCTTATGCTTTTACCTGATGGTTTTTCTGGGGGGGGGAGGATAAATAACGAGTAGGCAACTTGATTTAACTCTGATTGTTTTTGTTGGAATGTCTACAGTGAAACAATTATGCCGCAATAGGTTCCGGATCCGGGTAAATAGGTTCCGGATCCGGGTAAATAGGTTCCGGATCCGGGTAAATAGGCACCTGTACATAGCCCATCTGTAAACAGCCCAACCAACTACCTCATCCCCATACTGTATTTATTTATCTTGCTCCTTTGCACCCCAGTATCTCTACTTGCACATCTACCGTGACCTGAGGGAAACAGGGAGGTGAACTCTTGGCCGTATTTATTAACTGTAGCAAAAACATTTTGCAATGGAAAAATAAAACTATTTTTTCCCCCCCTTATTGGACAAGTTGAGGTAGTGAGTGAGTCCTTCCCTGTTTCAGTGTGTTTTGGTGCCTAGTGAATATGACCGTCAACTCTGGGTCTTGTGGTGGGTCACATGGCCTGTGAGTTGGGCCTGGTCTTAATTTAGCTGTGGCTTGTGATGTACAGGGGGTGTGTTTGGGAGGCGGTACCGCCACAACCTATCACCTTCTTCCATGACCAATTTGGACAGGGGGTGTGTTTGGGAGGCGGTACCGCCACAACCTATCACCTTCTTCCCATGACCAATTTGGACAGGGGGTGTGTTTGGGAGGCGGTACCGCCACAACCTATCACCTTCTTCCATGACCAATTTGGACAGGGGGTGTGTTTGGGAGGCGGTACCACCACAACCTATCACCTTCTTCCCATGACCAATTTGGACAGGGGGTGTGTTTGGGAGGCGGGGCCGCTACAACCTATCACCTTCTTCCATGACCAATTTGGACAAGGGGCTAGAGTGGAAAATCAAATATTGCCTCATGGGACAGACATTAACCTTGATGAAGTCAGGAACCTGACTCACTTTGTTTACTATCTGGCCATTGATAACTCCATAGTGGTGTTGAGTGTCTTGTCTCCGTACTGTTCAATCCACGAGGATTTAGTTGTCCTGTGTTCATTCTATGAAATATGTGTTTTTTGTTTTGTTTTTGTAACTGGAAGTGAACTGAAGTGTTAAAAACTATCTAGTGAACAACAAGCTCTTTAGAATTGGTCAAATGTTAACTGGTGTTTTTGATAGGTGAAAGTTTGTCCTTATTTCTCAGCTAGGAAGTTTTGATAATATCATGAAGAGCCACCTGTAAAGAGGTTTAACTGACAGAGCTCTGTAAAGCCTTTCCAGTGGGTCGGTCAGGCTCATTAAATGTGTAGTGTCACTTGATCATCCCATCTAGAACAATGAATCAGACTCCAGCCATGTGATTGCCTATTCTCTTTTAACTGCAGTTTAGTATCTCTCCTTCTATTGCAACATACCAACTCAGTTTAGCCTGCATTCTTTCACTAGACCTTCCTGGGACTCCTACGTTGTTTCCATAGCAATAGTGCTGCCAATCAGAGAGAAAAGGTCAGGAACACTACAAGTTCATTAATAGTATTGGGTTAGTTGATGTGAACCCAGGGCATCCAGAGGTCCAGCAGAGGTCAGGTCTTCTATTGTGCAGCTGTGTCTGAAAGAGAAGTGCAACTCAGCATTTCCTGCTTGCTGAATAAACACTGAGTGGAGGAGCACATGCTGATGCCAGGCTGGCATATCATTATCACAGAATGTACCCACCGTCCTTTGTGGCCAGGGTTGGCTAAGGACAGGCTGTACCCACCACCCTTCGTGGCCAGGGTTGAATGAGGACAGGCTGTACCCATCACCCTTTGTGGCCAGGGTTGGATGAGGACAGGCTGTACCCACCACCCTTCGTGGCCAGGGTTGGATGAGGACAGGCTGTACCCACCACCCTTTGTGGCCAGGGTTGGATGAGGACAGGCAGTATCCACCACCCTTTGTGGCCAGGGTTGGATGAGGACAGGTTGTACCAACCACCCAACCACCCTCACGGTGACTTCCTTTCAGCAGTGGGTTGGGTCTCACGGTGTCTCCCCTTCAGCAGTGGGTTGGGTCTCACGGTGCCTCCCCTTCAGCAGTGGGTTGGGTCTCACGGTGTCTCCCCTTCAGCAGTGGGTTGGGTCTCACGGTGTCTCCCCTTCAGCAGTGGGTTGGGTCTCACGGTGCCTCCCTTTCAGCAGTGGGTTGGGTCTCACGGTGTCTCCCCTTCAGCAGTGGGTTGAGTCTCACGGTGTCTCCCCTTCAGCAGTGGGTTGGGTCTCACGGTGTCTCCCCTTCAGCAGTGGGTTGGGTCTCACGGTGTCTCCCCTTCAGCAGTGGGTTGAGTCTCACGGTGCCTCCCTTTCAGCAGTGGGTTGGGTCTCCCGGTGTCTCCCCTTCAGCAGTGGGTTGGGTCTCACGGTTTCTCCCCTTCAGCAGTGGGTTGGGTCTCCCGGTGTCTCCCCTTCAGCAGTGGGTAGGGTCTCACGGTGCCTTTCAGCAGTGGGTTGGGTCTCACGGTGCCTTTCAGCAGTGGGTTGGGTCTCTAGGTGTCTCCCCTTCAGCAGTGGGTTGGGTCTCACGGTGTCTTCCCTTCAGCAGTGGGTTGGGTCTCACGGTGTCTTCCTTTCAGCAGTGGGTTGGGTCTCACGGTGTCTTCCTTTCAGCAGTGGGTTGGGTCTCCTGGTGCCTCCCCTTCAGCAGTGGGTTGGGTCTCACGGTGCCTTTCAGCAGTGGGTTGGGTCTCACTGTGCCTCCCTTTCAGCAGTGGGTTGGGTCTCACGGTGCCTCCCTTTCAGCAGTGGGTTGGGTCTCACGGTGTCTTCCTTTCAGCAGTGGGTTGGGTCTCCTGGTGCCTCCCCTTCAGCAGTGGGTTGGGTCTCCTGGTGTCTCCCCTTCAGCAGTGGGTTGGGTCTCACGGTGTCTTCCTTTCAGCAGTGGGTTGGGTCTCACGGTGACTCCCCTTCAGCAGTGGGTTGGGTCTCACGGTGTCTTCCTTTCAGCAGTGGGTTGGGTCTCACGGTGTCTTCCTTTCAGCAGTGGGTTGGGTCTCCTGGTGCCTCCCCTTCAGCAGTGGGTTGGGTCTCACGGTGCCTTTCAGCAGTGGGTTGGGTCTCACTGTGCCTCCCTTTCAGCAGTGGGTTGGGTCTCACGGTGCCTCCCTTTCAGCAGTGGGTTGGGTCTCACGGTGTCTTCCTTTCAGCAGTGGGTTGGGTCTCCTGGTGCCTCCCCTTCAGCAGTGGGTTGGGTCTCCTGGTGTCTCCCCTTCAGCAGTGGGTTGGGTCTCACGGTGTCTTCCTTTCAGCAGTGGGTTGGGTCTCACGGTGACTCCCCTTCAGCAGTGGGTTGGGTCTCACGGTGTCTTCCTTTCAGCAGTGGGTTGGGTCTCACGGTGACTTCCTTTCAGCAGTGGGTTGGGTCTCACGGTGCCTTTCAGCAGTGGGTTGGGTCTCCTGGTGTCTCCCCTTCAGCAGTGGGTTGGGTCTCCTGGTGTCTCCCCTTCAGCAGTGGGTTGGGTCTCACGGTGTCTTCCCTTCAGCAGTGGGTTGGGTCTCACGGTGTCTTCCTTTCAGCAGTGGGTTGGGTCTCACGGTGTCTTCCTTTCAGCAGTGGGTTGGGTCTCCTGGTGCCTCCCCTTCAGCAGTGGGTTGGGTCTCAAGGTGCCTTTCAGCAGTGGGTTGGGTCTCACTGTGCCTCCCTTTCAGCAGTGGGTTGGGTCTCACGGTGCCTCCCTTTCAGCAGTGGGTTGGGTCTCACGGTGTCTTCCCTTCAGCAGTGGGTTGGGTCTCCTGGTGCCTCCCCTTCAGCAGTGGGTTGGGTCTCCTGGTGCCTCCCCTTCAGCAGTGGGTTGGGTCTCCTGGTGCCTCCCCTTCAGCAGTGGGTTGGGTCTCACGGTGTCTTCCTTTCAGCAGTGGGTTGGGTCTCACGGTGACTCCCCTTCAGCAGTGGGTTGGGTCTCCTGGTGTCTCCCCTTCAGCAGTGGGTTGGGTCTCACGGTGTCTTCCCTTCAGCAGTGGGTTGGGTCTCACGGTGTCTTCCTTTCAGCAGTGGGTTGGGTCTCACGGTGTCTTCCTTTCAGCAGTGGGTTGGGTCTCCTGGTGCCTCCCCTTCAGCAGTGGGTTGGGTCTCACGGTGCCTTTCAGCAGTGGGTTGGGTCTCACTGTGCCTCCCTTTCAGCAGTGGGTTGGGTCTCACGGTGCCTCCCTTTCAGCAGTGGGTTGGGTCTCACGGTGTCTTCCTTTCAGCAGTGGGTTGGGTCTCCTGGTGCCTCCCCTTCAGCAGTGGGTTGGGTCTCCTGGTGCCTCCCCTTCAGCAGTGGGTTGGGTCTCACGGTGTCTTCCTTTCAGCAGTGGGTTGGGTCTCACGGTGACTCCCCTTCAGCAGTGGGTTGGGTCTCACGGTGTCTTCCTTTCAGCAGTGGGTTGGGGCTCACGGTGACTTCCTTTCAGCAGTGGGTTGGGTCTCACGGTGTCTCCCCTTCAGCAGTGGGTTGGGTCTCACGGTGCCTCCCCTTCAGCAGTGGGTTGGGTCTCACGGTGACTTCCTTTCAGCAGTGGGTTGGGTCTCACGGTGTCTTCCCTTCCACAGTGGGTTGGGTCTCACGGTGTCTCCCCTTCAGCAGTGGGTTGGGTCTCACGGTGCCTTCCCTTCAGCAGTGGGTTGGGTCTCACGGTGCCTTCCCTTCCACAGTGGGTTGGGTCTCACGGTGTCTCCCCTTCAGCAGTGGGTTGGGTCTCACGGTGCCTCCCCTTCAGCAGTGGGTTGGGTCTCACCGTTATATCTACGGTTTTATATCTACGGTTTTATATCTACGGCTTTATGTCTACGGTTTTATGTCTACGGTTTTATATCTACGGTTTTATATCTACGGCTTTATAGCTACGGTTTTATATCTACGGCTTTATGTCTACGGTTTTATATCTACGGTTTTATATCTACGGTTTTATATCTTCGGTTTTATATCTACGGCTTTATGTCTACGGTTTTATATCTTCGGCTTTATGTCTACGGTTTTATATCTACGGTTTTATATCTACGGTTTTATATCTACGGTTTTGTATCTACGGCTTTATGTCTACGGCTTTATGTCTACGGTTTTATGTCTACGGTTTTATATCTACGGCTTTATGTCTACGGTTTTATATCTACGGCTTTATGTCTACGGCTTTATGTCTACGGTTTTATATCTACGGTTTTATATCTACGGTTTTATATCTACGGCTTTATGTCTACGGTTTTATATCTACGGCTTTATGTCTACGGCTTTATGTCTACGGCTTTATATCTTCGGTTTTATATCTACGGTTTTATGTCTACGGTTTTATATCTACGGCTTTATGTCTACGGCTTTATGTCTACGGTTTTATGTCTACGGCTTTATGTCTACGGTTTTATATCTACGGTTTTATATCTACGGCTTTATGTCTACGGCTTTATATCTACGGCTTTATGTCTACGGCTTTATGTCTACGGCTTTATGTCTACGGCTTTATGTCTACGGTTTTATATCTACGGTTTTATATCTTCGGTTTTATATCTACGGTTTTATGTCTACGGTTTTATATCTACGGCTTTATGTCTACGGCTTTATGTCTACGGTTTTATGTCTACGGCTTTATGTCTACGGCTTTATGTCTACGGTTTTATATCTACGGTTTTATGTCTACGGCTTTATGTCTACGGTTTTATGTCTACGGCTTTATGTCTACGGCTTTATGTCTACGGCTTTATGTCTACGGTTTTATATCTACGGCTTTATGTCTACGGCTTTATGTCTACGGTTTTATATCTACGGCTTTATATCTACGGCTTTATGTCTACGGCTTTATGTCTACGGTTTTATATCTACGGTTTTATATCTACGGCTTTATGTCTACGGTTTTATATCTACGGTTTTATATATTCGGCTTTATATCTACGGCTTTATATCTACGGTTTTATGTCTACGGCTTTATGTCTACGGCTTTATGTCTACGGCTTTATGTCTACGGTTTTATATATTCGGCTTTATATCTACGGTTTTATATCTACGGTTTTATATCTACGGCTTTATGTCTACGGTTTTATGTCTACGGTTTTATGTCTACGGTTTTATATCTACGGCTTTATGTCTACGGCTTTATGTCTATGTTACACCCTCCCTGTGTTAACTGTAGCAGACCTCCCTGTTTCAGTCCATTTTCTTCTGTTTGGTGCCTAATGAACACACCTCTCTCTCTGTGCAGACTGTAGAAGACATTAGTCCAATTACAAAGATGATTTCCAAACTTAATTAATATCTGTTTCTTTCTCTCTCTGTCTCTCTCTCTCTCTCTGTCTCTGTCTCTCTCTCTGTGCAGACTGTAGAAGACATTAGTCCAATTACAAAGATGATTTCCAAACTTAATTAATCTCTGTTTCTTTCTCTCTCTGTCTCTCTCTCTCTCTCTGTCTCTGTCTCTCTCTCTGTGCAGACTGTAGAAAACATTAGTCCAATTACGAAGATGATTTCCAAACTGAGCCACAGCCTGAGGAGCGCTGCCCCGGTCCTGACCAGAGCTGTGCACTCTGGGACGCGTCCTGCCTCTACCGCTGCCTCCAAGAAGATGGACCACCCGCTCACCGCTGAGGAGGTGTATGCCAGAGAGGAGAAGTATGGAGCACACAACTACCATCCACTACCTGTGGCACTGGAGAAAGGAAAGGGTGAGTGAGCCCACAGAGATCCTGTGTTAAAGGTAGACTCTGCGTCGGGACCGTTAACGGTAGACTCTGCATCGGGACGTTAAAGGTAGACTCTGCGTCGGGACGTTAAAGGTAGACTCTGCGTCGGGACGTTAAAGGTAGACTCTGCGTCGGGACGTTAAAGGTAGACTCTGCGTCGGGACGTTAAAGGTAGACTCTGCGTCGGGACGTTAAAGGTAGACTCTGCGTCGGGACGTTAAAGGTAGACTCTGCGTCGGGAGACGTTAAAGGTAGACTCTGCGTCGGGAGACGTTAAAGGTAGACTCTGCGTCGGGACGTTATAGGTAGACTCTGCGTCGGGACGTTAAGGGTAGACTCTGCGTCGGGACGTTAAGGGTATACTCTGCGTCGGCACGTTAAAGGTAGACTCTGCGTCGGGACATAAAGGTAGACTCTGCGTCGGGAGACGTTAAAGGTAGACTCTGCGTCGGCACGTTAAAGGTAGACTCTGCGTCGGGACGTTAACGGTAGACTCTGCGTCGGGAGACGTTAACGGTAGACTCTGCGTCGGGAGACGTTAACGGTAGACTCTGCGTCGGGACGTTAAGGGTAGACTCTGCGTCGGGACGTTAAGGGTATACTCTGCGTCGGGACGTTAAAGGTAGACTCTGCGTCGGGACGTTAAAGGTAGACTCTGCGTCGGCACGTTAACGGTAGACTCTGCGTCGGCACGTTAAAGGTAGACTCTGCGTCGGGAGACGTTAAAGGTAGACTCTGCGTCGGCACGTTAAAGGTAGACTCTGCGTCGGAACGTTAACGGTAGACTCTGCTTCGGGAGACGTTAAAGGTAGACTCTGCGTCGGCACGTTAAAGGTAGACTCTGCGTCGGAACGTTAACGGTAGACTCTGCTTCGGGAGACGTTAACGGTAGACTCTGCGTCGGGAGACGTTAACGGTAGACTCTGCGTCGGGACGTTAACGGTAGACTCTGCGTCGGGAGACGTTAACGGTAGACTCTGCGTCGGGAGACGTTAACGGTAGACTCTGCGTCGGGACGTTAAGGGTAGACTCTGCGTCGGGACGTTAAAGGTAGACTCTGCGTCGGGAGACGTTAAAGGTAGACTCTGCGTCGGGAGACGTTAAAGGTAGACTCTGCGTCGGCACGTTAAAGGTAGACTCTGCGTCGGGACGTTAACGGTAGACTCTGCGTCGGGAGACGTTAACGGTAGACTCTGCGTCGGGAGACGTTAACGGTAGACTCTGCGTCGGGACGTTAAAGGTAGACTCTGCGTCGGGAGACGTTAACGGTAGACTCTGCGTCGGGACGTTAAGGGTAGACTCTGCGTCGGGACGTTAAGGGTATACTCTGCGTCGGGACGTTAAAGGTAGACTCTGCGTCGGGACGTTAAAGGTAGACTCTGCGTCGGCACGTTAACGGTAGACTGCGTCGGCACGTTAAAGGTAGACTCTGCGTCGGGAGACGTTAAAGGTAGACTCTGCGTCGGCACGTTAAAGGTAGACTCTGCGTCGGGACGTTAACGGTAGACTCTGCGTCGGGAGACGTTAACGGTAGACTCTGCGTCGGGAGACGTTAACGGTAGACTCTTGTACATCAAGCTGCCTCAGGCTCCTGCCCTATGGGCCGTTCTGGTTTGGGACAAGGCTTGGTTCTAGTACCTGTTCCCAACCCCCCCCCTCTGCTCTGTCTCGTCTTCTCCCCAGGTCTGTATTTGTGGGACGTGGAGGGCAACAGATACTACGACTTCCTGAGCGCCTACAGCGCAGTGAACCAGGGCCACTGCCATCCCAAGATCATCGCTGCTCTGAACGCCCAGGCCTCCAAGCTCACCCTGACCTCCAGGGCCTTCTACAACGACATCCTGGGGGCCTACGAGGAGTACATCACCACCCTGTTTGGATACGACAAAGTACTGCCCATGAACACAGGTTAGGAGGCCTGATATGTACTGTCCATGAACACAGGTTAGGAGGCCTGATATGTACTGCCCGTGAACACAGGTTAGGAGGCCTGATATGTACTGTCTGTGAACACAGGTTAGGAGGCCTGATATGTACTGCCCATGAACACAGGTTAGGAGGCCTGATATGTACTGCCCGTGGACACAGGTTAGGAGGCCTGATATGTACTGTCCATGAACACAGGTTAGGAGGCCTGATATGTACTGCCCGTGAACACCGGTTAGGAGGCCTGATATGTACTGCCCGTGAACACAGGTTAGGAGGCCTGATATGTACTGCCTTTGAACACAGGTTAGGAGGCCTGATATGTACTCTCCATGAACACAGGTTAGGAGGCCTGATATGTACTGCCCGTGAACACAGGTTAGGAGGCCTGATATGTACTGCCTGTGAACACAGGTTAGGAGGCCTGATATGTACTGCCCGTGAACACAGGTTAGGAGGCCTGATATGTACTGCCCGTGAACACAAGTTAGGAGGCCTGATATGTACTGCCCATGAACACAGGTTAGGAGGCCTGATTTGACCTGCCCGTGAACACAGGTTAGGAGGCCTGATTTGACCTGCCCGTGAACACAGGTTAGGAGGCCTGATATGTACTTCCCATGAACACAGGTTAGGAGGCCTGATATGTACTGCCTTTGAACACAGGTTAGGAGGCCTGATATGTACTCTCCATGAACACAGGTTAGGAGGTCTGATATGTACTGCCCGTGAACACTGGTTAGGAGGCCTGATATGTACTTCCCATGAACACAGGTTAGGAGGCCTGATATGTACTGTCCGTGAACACAGGTTAGGAGGCCTGATATGTACTGTCCGTGAAGACAGGTTAGGATGCCTGATATGTACTGCCCGTGAACACAGGTTAGGAGGCCTGATATGTACTGCCCCTGAATACATTTTAGGAGGCCTGATATGTACTGTCCGTGAAGACAGGTTAGGATGCCTGATATGTACTGCCCGTGAACACAGGTTAGGAGTCCTGATATGTACTGCCCCTGAATACAGCTTAGGAGGCCTGATATGTACTGTCCGTGAAGACAGGTTAGGATGCCTGATATGTACTGTCCATGAACACAGGTTAGGAGGTCTGATATGTACTTCCCATGAACACAGGTTAGGAGGCCTGATATGTACTGTCCGTGAAGACAGGTTAGGAGTCCTGATATGTACTGCCCGTGAACACAGGTTAGGATGCCTGATATGTACTGCCCGTGAACACAGGTTAGGAGGCCTGATATGTACTGCCCGTGAACACAGGTTAGGAGGCCTGATATGTGACCGTCTGGTGTTCAGGACCAGTTCCGTGACACAACATGATTTCCAGTGCATCCTGGGAACAACATCTCTCCCCTTGACAAGGTGTGGAGGATGGAGAAGACTGTTCACTAAGCTGTCTGACCATGTCTGACCATGTCTGTCTATCTGTGGACGTCCGCGGCCCCACAACATGTCAATTCTAAGTATAGTGACGTTTAACTAATGTTTCCGTTTTGCGGACCAGGTGTGGAGGGCGGAGAGACGGCCTGTAAGCTGGCCAGGAAGTGGGGCTACACCGTAAAAGGCGTTCCCAAGAATCAGGCGAAAATCATCTTTGCAAGTAAGTCGATTATACAGCACCTTTTTTTGGGGGTTTCCCATCATGTCCTGAGATACAGGGGTGTTTGGTCCCTGTCTGTCTTGCCTGTGCATTCCTGAAATACACCTTTTATATAGTGCAGTATAATCATTGTTACGGTGGTGCCATAGAGCTTGAACCCCGTCATGGCTGCTTGCAGCTATATTCTGTTACAATGTTATTGAATTCCATATTCCTGTAAATCGTATTCTAGTTCATTTAGTTCCCTCACGTGGCAGAATGCATTGGAACTCTGACTTGTGTGATGAACACCATAGAAGAAGGATACTATTGTCATGTGGCTGACCTCTCTTCTTGTAGACGGTAACTTCTGGGGGCGAACCATGGCAGCCATCTCTAGCTCTACAGATCCTAGCAGTTACGAGGGCTTCGGTCCCTTCATGCCCGGCTTTGGGCTCATCCCTTACAACGACATCACTGCTCTGGAGGTACGGACTGACATGACTACAGTCTATAATACTGAGCCTTAATGTTACCTGCTCTGGAGGTACGGACTGACATGACTACAGTCTCTATAATACTGAGCCTTAATGTTACCTGCTCTGGAGGTACGGACTGACATGACTACAGTCTATAATACTGAGCCTTAATGTTACCTGCTCTGGAGGTACGGACTGACATGACTACAGTCTCTATAATACTGAGCCTTAATGTTACCTGCTCTGGAGGTACGGACTGACATGACTACAGTCTCTATAATACTGAGCCTTAATGTTAGCTGCTCTGGAGGTACGGACTGACATGACTACAGCCTCTATAATACTGGACCTTAATGTTACCTGCTCTGGAGGTACGGACTGACATGACTACAGTCTCTATAATACTGAGCCTTAATGTTACCTGCTCTGGAGGTACGGACTGACATGACTACAGCCTCTATAATACTGAGCCTTAATGTTACCTGCTCTGGAGGTACGGACTGACATGACTACAGTCTCTATAATACTGAGCCTTAATGTTACCTGCTCTGGAGGTACGGACTGACATGACTACAGTTTCTATAATACTGAGCCTTAATGTTACCTGCTCTGGAGGTACGGACTGACATGACTACAGTCTCTATAATACTGAGCCTTAATGTTACCTGCTCTGGAGGTACGGACTGACATGACTACAGTCTCTATAATACTGAGCCTTAATGTTACCTGCTCTGGAGGTACGGACTGACATGACTACAGCCTCTATAATACTGAGCCTTAATGTTACCTGCTCTGGAGGTACGGACTGACATGACTACAGTCTCTATAATACTGAGCCTTAATGTTACCTGCTCTGGAGGTACGGACTGACATGACTACAGCCTCTATAATACTGAGCCTTAATGTTACCTGCTCTGGAGGTACGGACTGACATGACTACAGTCTCTATAATACTGAGCCTTAATGTTACCTGCTCTGGAGGTACGGACTGACATGACTACAGTCTCTATAATACTGAGCCTTAATGTTACCTGCTCTGGAGGTACGGACTGACATGACTACAGTCTCTATAATACTGAGCCTTAATGTTACCTGCTCTGGAGGTACGGACTGACATGACTACAGTCTCTATAATACTGGACCTTAATGTTACCTGCTCTGGAGGTACGGACTGACATGACTACAGTCTCTATAATACTGAGCCTTAATGTTACCTGCTCTGGAGGTACGGACTGACATGACTACAGCCTCTATAATACTGGACCTTAATGTTACCTGCTCTGGAGGTACGGACTGACATGACTACAGTCTCTATAATACTGAGCCTTAATGTTACCTGCTCTGGAGGTACGGACTGACATGACTACAGTCTCTATAATACTGAGCCTTAATGTTACCTGCTCTGGAGGTACGGACTGACATGACTACAGTCTCTATAATACTGAGCCTTAATGTTAGCTGCTCTGGAGGTACGGACTGACATGACTACAGTCTCTATAATACTGAGCCTTAATGTTACCTGCTCTGGAGGTACGGGCTGACATGACTACAGTCTCTATAATACTGAGCCTTAATGTTACCTGCTCTGGAGGTACGGACTGACATGACTACAGTCTCTATAATACTGAGCCTTAATGTTACCTGCTCTGGAGGTACGGACTGACATGACTACAGCCTCTATAATACTGAGCCTTAATGTTACCTGCTCTGGAGGTACGGACTGACATGACTACAGCCTCTATAATACTGAGCCTTAATGTTACCTGCTCTGGAGGTACGGACTGACATGACTACAGCCTCTATAATACTGAGCCTTAATGTTACCTGCTCTGGAGGTACGGACTGACATGACTACAGCCTCTATAATACTGAGCCTTAATGTTACCTGCTCTGGAGGTACGGACTGACATGACTACAGTCTCTATAATACTGAGCCTTAATGTTACCTGCTCTGGAGGTACGGACTGACATGACTACAGTCTCTATAATACTGAGCCTTAATGTTACCTGCTCTGGAGGTACGGACTGACATGACTACAGTCTCTATAATACTGAGCCTTAATGTTAGCTGCTCTGGAGGTACGGACTGACATGACTACAGTCTCTATAATACTGAGCCTTAATGTTACCTGCTCTGGAGGTACGGACTGACATGACTACAGTCTCTATAATACTGAGCCTTAATGTTACCTGCTCTGGAGGTACGGACTGACATGACTACAGTCTCTATAATACTGAGCCTTAATGTTACCTGCTCTGGAGGTACGGACTGACATGACTACAGTCTCTATAATACTGAGCCTTAATGTTACCTGCTCTGGAGGTACGGACTGACATGACTACAGTCTCTATAATACTGAGCCTTAATGTTAGCTGCTCTGGAGGTACGGACTGACATGACTACAGTCTCTATAATACTGAGCCTTAATGTTACCTGCTCTGGAGGTACGGACTGACATGACTACAGTCTCTATAATACTGAGCCTTAATGTTACCTGCTCTGGAGGTACGGACTGACATGACTACAGTCTCTATAATACTGAGCCTTAATGTTACCTGCTCTGGAGGTACGGACTGACATGACTACAGTCTCTATAATACTGAGCCTTAATGTTACCTGCTCTGGAGGTACGGACTGACATGACTACAGTCTCTATAATACTGAGCCTTAATGTTACCTGCTCTGGAGGTACGGACTGACATGACTACAGTCTCTATAATACTGAGCCTTAATGTTACCTGCTCTGGAGGTACGGGCTGACATGACTACAGTCTCTATAATACTGAGCCTTAATGTTACCTGCTCTGGAGGTACGGGCTGACATGACTACAGTCTCTATAATACTGAGCCTTAATGTTACCTGCTCTGGAGGTACGGACTGACATGACTACAGCCTCTATAATACTGGACCTTAATGTTACCTGCTCTGGAGGTACGGACTGACATGACTACAGTCTCTATAATACTGAGCCTTAATGTTACCTGCTCTGGAGGTACGGACTGACATGACTACAGTCTCTATAATACTGAGCCTTAATGTTACCTGCTCTGGAGGTACGGGCTGACATGACTACAGTCTCTATAATACTGAGCCTTAATTGTACCTGCTCTGGAGGTACGGACTGACATGACTACAGCCTCTATAATACTGAGCCTTAATGTTACCTGCTCTGGAGGTACGGGCTGACATGACTACAGTCTCTATAATACTGAGCCTTAATGTTACCTGCTCTGGAGGTACGGACTGACATGACTACAGTCTCTATAATACTGAGCCTTAATGGTACCTGCTCTGGAGGTACGGGCTGACATGACTACAGTCTCTATAATACTGAGCCTTAATGTTACCTGCTCTGGAGGTACGGACTGACATGACTACAGTCTCTATAATACTGAGCCTTAATGGTACCTGCTCTGGAGGTACGGACTGACATGACTACAGTCTCTATAATACTGAGCCTTAATGTTACCTGCTCTGGAGGTACGGACTGACATGACTACAGTCTCTATAATACTGAGCCTTAATGTTACCTGCTCTGGAGGTACGGACTGACATGACTACAGCCTCTATAATACTGAGCCTTAATGTTACCTGCTCTGGAGGTACGGACTGACATGACTACAGTCTCTATAATACTGAGCCTTAATGTTACCTGCTCTGGAGGTACGGACTGACATGACTACAGTCTCTATAATACTGAGCCTTAATGTTACCTGCTCTGGAGGTACGGACTGACATGACTACAGCCTCTATAATACTGAGCCTTAATGTTACCTGCTCTGGAGGTACGGACTGACATGACTACAGTCTCTATAATACTGAGCCTTAATGTTACCTGCTCTGGAGGTACGGGCTGACATGACTACAGTCTCTATAATACTGAGCCTTAATGTTACCTGCTCTGGAGGTACGGACTGACATGACTACAGTCTCTATAATACTGAGCCTTAATGTTACCTGCTCTGGAGGTACGGACTGACATGACTACAGTCTCTATAATACTGAGCCTTAATGTTACCTGCTCTGGAGGTACGGACTGACATGACTACAGCCTCTATAATACTGAGCCTTAATGTTACCTGCTCTGGAGGTACGGACTGACATGACTACAGTCTCTATAATACTGAGCCTTAATGTTACCTGCTCTGGAGGTACGGACTGACATGACTACAGTCTCTATAATACTGAGCCTTAATGTTACCTGCTCTGGAGGTACGGACTGACATGACTACAGTCTCTATAATACTGAGCCTTAATGTTACCTGCTCTGGAGGTACGGACTGACATGACTACAGTCTCTATAATACTGAGCCTTAATGTTACCTGCTCTGGAGGTACGGACTGACATGACTACAGTCTCTATAATACTGAGCCTTAATGTTACCTGCTCTGGAGGTACGGACTGACATGACTACAGTCTCTATAATACTGAGCCTTAATGTTACCTGCTCTGGAGGTACGGACTGACATGACTACAGTCTCTATAATACTGAGCCTTAATGTTACCTGCTCTGGAGGTACGGACTGACATGACTACAGTCTCTATAATACTGAGCCTTAATGTTAGCTGCTCTGGAGGTACGGACTGACATGACTACAGTCTCTATAATACTGAGCCTTAATGTTACCTGCTCTGGAGGTACGGACTGACATGACTACAGTCTCTATAATACTGAGCCTTAATGTTACCTGCTCTGGAGGTACGGACTGACATGACTACAGTCTCTATAATACTGAGCCTTAATGTTACCTGCTCTGGAGGTACGGACTGACATGACTACAGCCTCTATAATACTGAGCCTTAATGGTACCTGCTCTGGAGGTACGGGCTGACATGACTACAGTCTCTATAATACTGAGCCTTAATGTTACCTGCTCTGGAGGTACGGACTGACATGACTACAGCCTCTATAATACTGAGCCTTAATGTTACCTGCTCTGGAGGTACGGACTGACATGACTACAGTCTCTATAATACTGAGCCTTAATGTTACCTGCTCTGGAGGTACGGACTGACATGACTACAGTCTCTATAATACTGAGCCTTAATGTTACCTGCTCTGGAGGTACGGACTGACATGACTACAGTCTCTATAATACTGAGCCTTAATGTTACCTGCTCTGGAGGTACGGACTGACATGACTACAGCCTCTATAATACTGGACCTTAATGTTACTGTTCTACAGGCCAGTTTCCTGTCCCTCTATAATACTGGACCTTAATGTTACAGTTTCCTGTCCCTCTATAATACTGGACCTTAATGTTACTGCTCTACAGGCCAGTTTCCTGTCCCTCTATAATACTGGACCTTAATGTTACTGCTCTACAGGCCAGTTTCCTGTCTCTCTATAATACTGGACCTTAATGTTACAGTTTCCTGTCCCTCTATAATACTGGACCTTAATGTTACTGCTCTACAGGCCAGTTTCCTGTCTCTCTATAATACTGGACCTTAATGTTACAGTTTCCTGTCCCTCTATAATACTGGACCTTAATGTTACTGCTCTACAGGCCAGTTTCCTGTCCCTCTATAATACTGGACCTTAATGTTACAGTTTCCTGTCCCTTTATAATACTGGACCTTAATGTTACAGTTTCCTGTCCCTCTATAATACTGGACCTTAATGTTACTGCTCTACAGACCAGTTTCCTGTCCCTCTATAATACTGGACCTTAATGTTACTGCTCTACAGGCCAGTTTCCTGTCCCTCTATAATACTGGACCTTAATGTTACTGTTCTACAGGCCAGTTTCCTGGAGCCAGATCAGACCTAGTCCTGTTTGAGCGTGCTTAGTCCAGACGAAGTCTTGATCTGGGGAAATGGGCTTTTCTTCCATATTGTATCAGTAGACACATCAAAGGGAGTGTCTCCAGCCCTGTAAAATCCATTGATGAGATATGATCACGGATCACTTTATTTTTAAATTGACTAACTAGTGATGTGTTATCGCTGATGGATTGTTCCAGAAAGCTCTGCGGGACCCTAACGTAGCAGCCTTCATGGTGGAGCCCATCCAGGGAGAGGCTGGGGTGGTGGTTCCTGATCCTGGATACCTCACCGCTGTCAGACGACTCTGCACTCAGAACAACGTGAGTACGAGACGTGTCGGCGTTAAAAAACACAAACGCACATTGTACTGTAAAAGCCGTGAGAATCAACGGTTGATCCTTTTTTTGTCTTTGGAAACGGACACTTTTTCTCCCACCACTTTTGGTTGATTTGTTCAATCTGTTTATTTTGTTTTGTAAAATCAATAAAATACTGATGTAGCTTTTTCCTTGTAACTGCTTCCATGTGCTTGGGTCTAGAGACCAGGTTATAATTAATCACTTTTGTGATTCTCTGTGCTTGGGTCTAGAGACCAGGTTATAATAAATCACTTTTGTGATTCTCTGTGCTTTGGGTCTAGAGACCAGGTTATTATAAATCACTTTTGTGATTCTCTGTGCTTTGGGTCTAGAGACCAGGTTATTATAAATCACTTGTGATTCTCTGTGCTTTGGGTCTAGAGACCAGGTTATTATAAATCACTTTTGTGATTCTCTGTGCTTTGGGTCTAGAGACCAGGTTATTATAAATCACTTGTGATTCTCTGTGCTTTGGGTCTAGAGACCAGGTTATTATAAATCACTTGTGATTCTCTGTGCTTTGGGTCTAGAGACCAGGTTATTATAAATCACTTGTGATTCTCTGTGCTTTGGGTCTAGAGACCAGGTTATTATAAATCACTTGTGATTCTCTGTGCTTTGGGTCTAGAGACCAGGTTATTATAAATCACTTGTGATTCTCTGTGCTTTGGGTCTAGAGACCAGGTTATTATAAATCACTTGTGATTCTCTGTGCTTTGGGTCTAGAGACCAGGTTATTATAAATCACTTGTGATTCTCTGTGCTTTGGGTCTAGAGACCAGGTTATTATAAATCACTTGTGATTCTCTGTGCTTTGGGTCTAGAGACCAGGTTATTATAAATCACTTGTGATTCTCTGTGCTTTGGGTCTAGAGACCAGGTTATTATGAATCACTTTTGTGGCAACTATTGATTTTAAAAAAGGACTTTATAAATTAAATGTGATTATCTCCTACTGTATGGTGTTTAAGTGCATGTTTATAGCCGATGAGGTGCAGACTGGACTGGCTGTAGTGTAGAGACCCAGTCATACATAGACTCTACTAATATCTCTCTGTTCCAATGTCTAGGTGCTGTTCATAGCCGATGAGGTGCAGACTGGACTGGCCCGTACGGGCAGACGGCTGGCTGTGGACCATGAGGAAGTGCGTCCTGACATCGTGATCCTGGGAAAGGCTCTGTCTGGAGGAGTCTACCCTGTGAGTAACACAACACTGTTACACTACTGTTAAAGGAATTTTGATTCCTGTTTATTAACCAATTCAATTAAAACACTCTGCCCATAAATAAGAATTTGTAAGATAATTATTAGCATAAAATGGACAGATACCAGTCTTAAAATCAATCAATCAATAGCGTTTATTCTCGAGAGTACTGAATCATAGTACAATTTACATCGGGTTATATAATAAAGATGATGTCATAGGTTATAATGTCCATCCTCCTCTAGAATACAATGGCAATACAGTTCACAGCCTCATTACTGTCTGCCACCTGTTAAACTATCTGCAACAAGGTCTTTCTCCTCCCTGGGTAGAGACAGAATGTCCTGTAAGGAACACAGCATTCCAGCCTGTCTGAAGATAACTCCATTCTTTCTAACAAGGAACACATTACACTCAACATTTATGAGTTATAATTCTAAGTCAAATGTGCACATATTTTAGTCATTAAACACAAAAATCCCGTAACACCTACGTTCTCTACGATGTTGTACTCCTCGTTTATTTACTGAACGAAAATGCCGTCTAATAATTTAGTACGGGGTGGGGTCGCATTAATACATGAATATTCATTGTTTAATTCACTTCCTTTTGTGACTTACTCACTGCTTTTTCAGCATGTTGTGACTGGGGCATGTTGTGACGGTTGTGACTGGGGACTGTTGTGACTGGGGACTGTTGTGACTGGGGACTGTTGTGACTGGGGACTGTTGTGACTGATGGGACTGTTGTGACTGGGGCATGTTGTGACTGATGGGACTGTTGTGACTGATGGGACTGGGGACTGTTGTGACTGGGGCATGTTGTGACTGGGGCATGATGTGACTGGGGCATGTTGTGACTGGGGACTGTTGTGACTGGGGACTGTTGTGACTGGGGACTGTTGTGACTGGGGACTGTTGTGACTGGGGCATGATGTGACTGGGGCATGATGTGACTGGGGCATGTTGTGACTGGGGACTGTTGTGACTGGGGACTGTTGTGACTGGGGACTGTTGTGACTGGGGACTGTTGTGACTGGGGACTGTTGTATGATGGGACTGTTGTGACTGGGTCATGTCAGTCTCTGATATAAACCTTGTCCTGCCAGGTGTCTGCGGTGCTGTGTGATGATGAGGTGATGCTGACCATCAAGCCTGGAGAGCACGGCTCTACGTACGGAGGAAACCCTCTGGCCTGCGGCGTTGCCATGGCAGCACTAGAGGTAACTGGTAGCTAGCTTTTGTTTATTTTAGTGAGTTAACTAACTAGCTATTTGGCTATGGACACATTCAGCTAGTTAGTTATTTGGCTATGGACAGATTCAGCTAGTTAGTTAGTTGGCTATGGACACATTCAGCTAGTTAGTTATTTGGCTATGGACAGATTCAGCTAGTTAGTTAGCTAGTTAGTTATTTGGCTATGGACAGATTCAACCAGCTAGTTAGTTATTTGGCTATGGACAGATTCAGCTAGTTAGTTAGCTAGCTAGTTATTTGGCTATGGACAGATTCAGACAGCTAGTTAGTTATTTGGCTATGGACAGATTCAGCTAGTTAGTTAGTTGGCTATGGACACATTCAGCTAGTTAGTTATTTGGCTATGGACAGATTCAGCTAGTTAGTTAGCTAGTTAGTTATTTGGCTATGGACAGATTCAACCAGCTAGTTAGTTATTTGGCTATGGACAGATTCAGCTAGTTAGTTAGCTAGTTAGTTATTTGGCTATGGACAGATTCAACCAGCTAGTTAGTTATTTGGCTGTGGACAGATTCAGCCAGCTAGTTAGTTATTTGGCTATGGACAGATTCAGCTAGTTAGTTAGCTAGTTAGTTATTTGGCTATGGACAGATTCAACCAGCTAGTTAGTTATTTGGCTGTGGACAGATTCAGTTAGCTAGTTAGTTATTTGGCTATGGACAGATGCAGTTAGCTAGTTAGTTATTTGGCTACGGACAGATTCAGCTAGCTAGTTAGTTATTTGGCTACGGACAGATTCAGCTAGTTAGTTATTTGGCTGTGGACAGATTCAACCAGCTAGTTAGTTATTTGGTTGTGGACAGATTCAGCTAGTTAGTTAGTTATTTGGCTATGGACAGATTCAGCTAGTTAGTTAGTTATTTGGCTATGGACAGATTCAGTTAGCTAGTTAGTTATTTGGCTACGGACAGATTCAGCTAGTTAGTTATTTGGCTATGGACAGATTCAGCCAGCTAGTTAGTTATTTGGCTACGGACAGATTCAGCTAGTTAGTTATTTGGCTATGGACAGATTCAGCTAGTTAGTTATTTGGCTATGGACAGATTCAGCTAGCTAGTTAGTTATTTGGCTACGGACAGATTCAGCTAGTTAGTTATTTGGCTATGGACAGATTCAGCTAGTTAGTTATTTGGCTATGGACAGATTCAGCTAGCTAGCTAGTTAGTTATTTGGCTACGGACAGATTCAGCTAGCTAGTTAGTTATTTGGCTTTGGACAGATTCAGCTAGCTAGTTAGTTATTTGGCCATGGACAGATTCAACCAGCTAGTTAGTTATTTGGCTATGGACAGATTCAACCAGCTAGTTAGCTATTTGGCTATGGGCAGATTCAGCTAGCTAGTTAGTTATTTGGCTATGGACAGATTCAACCAGCTAGTTAGCTATTTGGCTATGGACAGATTCAGCTAGCTAGTTAGTTATTTGGCTATGGACAGATTCAACCAGCTAGTTAGCTATTTGGCTATTGGCAGATTCAGCTAGCTAGTTAGCTATTTGGCTATGGGCAGATTCAGCTAGCTAGTTAGTTATTTGGCTATGGACAGATTCAACCAGCTAGTTAGCTATTTGGCTATGGGCAGATTCAGCTAGTTAGTTATTTGGCTGTGGACAGATTCAACCAGCTAGTTAGTTATTTGGCTATGGACAGATTCAGCTAGCTAGCTAGTTATTTGGCTATGGACAGATTCAGCTAGCTAGTTAGTTATTTGGCTATGGGCAGATTCAGCTAGCTAGTTAGTTATTTGGCCATGGACAGATTCAACCAGCTAGTTAGTTATTTGGCTATGGACAGATTCAGCCAGCTAGTTAGCTATTTGGCTATGGGCAGATTCAGCTAGCTAGCTAGTTATTTGGCTATGGACAGATTCAGCTAGCTAGTTAGTTATTTGGCTATGGGCAGATTCAGCCAGCTAGTTAGTTATTTGGCTATGGACAGATTCAGCCAGCTAGTTAGTTATTTGGCTATGGACAGATTCAACCAGCTAGTTAGTTATTTATTTGGCTATGGACAGATTCAGCTAGTTAGTTAGTTATTTGGCTATGGACAGATTCAGCTAGTTAGTTATTTATTTGGCTATGGACAGATTCAGCTAGTTAGTTATTTATTTGGCTATGGACAGATTCAGCTAGTTAGTTATTTATTTGGCTATGGACAGATTCAGCTAGCTAGTTAGTTATTTGGCTATGGACAGATTCAGCTAGCTAGTTAGTTATTTGGCTGTGGACAGATTCAGCTAGCTAGCTAGTTATTTGGCTATGGACAGATTCAGCTAGCTAGTTATTTGGCTATGGACAGATTCAGCTAGTTAGTTATTTGGCTATGGACAGATTCAGCTAGCTAGTTAGTTATTTGGCTACGGACAGATTCAGCTAGTTATTTATTTATTTGGCTACGGACAGATTCAGCTAGTTAGTTATTTGGCTATGGACAGATTCAGCTAGCTAGTTAGTTATTTGGCTACGGACAGATTCAGCTAGTTAGTTATTTGGCTATGGACAGATTCAGCTAGCTAGTTAGTTATTTGGCTATGGACAGATTCAGCTAGCTAGTTAGTTATTTGGCTATGGACAGATTCAACCAGCTAGTTAATTATTTGGCTATGGACAGATTCAACCAGCTAGTTAGTTATTTGGCTATGGACAGATTCAGCTAGTTAGTTATTTGGCTATGGACAGATTCAACAAGCTAGTTAATTATTTGGCTACGGACAGATTCAGCTAGTTAGTTATTTGGCTATGGACAGATTCAACCAGCTAGTTAGTTATTTGGCTATGGACAGATTCAGTTAGCTAGTTAGTTATTTGGCTATGGACAGATTCAGCTAGCTAGTTAGTTATTTGGCTATGGACAGATTCAACCAGCTAGTTAGTTATTTGGCTATGGACAGATTCAGCTAGCTAGTTAGTTATTTGGCTGTGGACAGATTCAACCAGCTAGTTAGTTATTTGGCTATGGACAGATTCAGCTAGCTAGCTAGTTATTTGGCTATGGACAGATTCAGCTAGTTAGTTAGTTATTTGGCTATGGACAGATTCAACCAGCTAGTTAGTTATTTGGCTATGGACAGATTCAGCTAGTTAGTTATTTATTTGGCTACGGACAGATTCAGCTAGTTAGTTATTTGGCTATGGACAGATTCAGCTAGCTAGTTAGTTATTTGGCTATGGGCAGATTCAGCCAGCTAGTTAGTTATTTGGCTATGGACAGATTCAGCCAGCTAGTTAGTTATTTGGCTATGGACAGATTCAGCTAGCTAGTTAGCTAGTTAGTTACAGTGGGGCAAAAAAGTATTTAGTCAGCCACCAATTGTGCAAGTTCTCCCACTTAAAAAGATGAGAGAGGCCTGTAATTTTCATCATAGGTACACTTCAACTATGACAGACAAAATGAAAAGAAAAGAAATCCAGAAAATCACATTGTAGGATTTTTTATGAATTTATTTGCAAATTATGGTGGAAAATAAGTATTTGGTCAATAACAAAAGTTTATCTCAATACTTTGTTATATACCCTTTGTAGGCAATGACAGAGGTCAAACGTTTTCTGTAAGTCTTCACAAGGTTTTCACACACTGTTGCTGGTATTTTGGCCCATTCCTCCATTCAGATCTCCTCTAGAGCAGTGATGTTTTGGGGCTGTTGCTGGGCAACACGTACTTTCAACTCGCTCCAAAGATTTTCTATGGGGTTGAGATCTGGAGACTGGCTAGGCCACTCCAGGACCTTGAAATGCTTCTTACGAAACCACTCCTTCGTTGCCCGGGCGGTGTGTTTGGGATCATTGTCATGCTGAAAGACCCAGCCACGTTTCATCTTCAATGCACGGGCAATGCCCTTGCTGATGGAAGGAGGGCTATATAGAGTAGAGAGGCTATATAGAGTAGAGAGGCTATATAGAGTAGAGAGGCTATATAGAGTAGAGAGGCTATATAGAGTAGAGAGGCTATATAGAGTAGAGAGGCTATATAGAGTAGAGAGGCTATATAGAGTAGAGAGGCTATATAGAGTAGAGAGGCTATATAGAGTAGAGAGGCTATATAGAGTAGAGAGGCTATATAGAGTAGAGAGGCTATATAGAGTAGTGAGGCTATATAGAGTAGAGAGGCTATATAGAGTAGTGAGGCTATATAGAGTAGAGAGGCTATATAGAGTAGTGAGGCTATATAGAGTAGTGAGGCTATATAGAGTAGTGAGGCTATATAGAGTAGTGAGGCTATATAGAGTAGTGAGGCTATATAGAGTAGTGAGGCTATATAGAGTAGTGAGGCTATATAGAGTAGTGAGGCTATATAGAGTAGTGAGGCTATATAGAGTAGTGAGGCTATATAGAGTAGTGAGGCTATATAGAGTAGTGAGGCTATATAGAGTAGTGAGGCTATATAGAGTAGTGAGGCTATATAGAGTAGTGAGGCTATATACAGTAGAGAGGCTATATACAGTAGAGAGGCTATATACAGTAGAGAGGCTATATACAGTAGAGAGGCTATATACAGTAGAGAGGCTATATACAGTAGAGAGGCTATATACAGTAGAGAGGCTATATACAGTAGCGAGGCTATATACAGTAGCGAGGCTATATACAGTAGCGAGGCTATATACATAGAGTAGAGAGGCTATATACATAGAGTAGAGAGGCTATATACATAGAGTAGAGAGGCTATATCCATAGAGTAGAGAGGCTATATACATAGAGTAGAGAGGCTATATACATAGAGTAGAGAGGCTATATACATAGAGTAGAGAGGCTATATACATAGAGTAGAGAGGCTATATACATAGAGTAGAGAGGCTATATAGAGTAGAGAGGCTATATAGAGTAGAGAGGCTATATACAGTAGCGAGGCTATAAACAGTAGAGAGGCTATATACAGTAGAGGGGCTATATACAGTAGAGGGGCTATATAGAGTAGAGGGGCTATATAGAGTAGAGAGGCTACATAGAGTAGAGAGGCTATATAGAGTAGAGAGGCTATATAGAGTAGCGAGGCTATATAGAGTAGCGAGGCTATATACAGTAGAGGGGCTATATACAGTAGAGAGGCTATATAGAGTAGCGAGGCTATATAGAGTAGCGAGGCTATATACAGTAGAGGGGCTATATACAGTAGAGAGGCTACATACAGACACCGGTTAGTCAGGCTGATTGAGGTAGTAACAGACCTAACAGTATGTTGTCCTCCCTGACAGGTTCTGGAGGAAGAGAAGCTGGCGGAGAACGCTGAGAACATGGGCCAGCTGCTGAGGTCAGAACTGTCAAAGCTTCCTAAAGAGATCGTCCCCATCGTCCGGGGCAAGGGCCTCCTCAATGCCATCGTCATCAAGGAGACTAAAGGTATGGGTGTATATCTGATGTGAAATCACTTTCAAAACTGCAAACATTTCTCTCCGCCCCATGGCACAATGAGTAGAATTGCAGGAAACGTATTATCATAATGATATCTCACTGACCTGTTATAATAATGATATCTCACTGACTTGTTATAATAATGATATCTCACTGACCTGTTATAATAATGATACCTCACTGACTTGTTATAATAATGATATCTCACTGACTTGTTATAATAATGATATCTCACTGACCTGTTATAATAATGATATCTCACTGACCTGTTATAATAATGATATCTCACTGACTTGTTATAATAATGATATCTCACTGACCTGTTATAATAATGATATCTCACTGACTTGTTATAATAATGATATCTCACTGACTTGTTATAATAATGATATCTCACTGACTTGTTATAATAATGATATCTCACTGACTTGTTATAATAATGATATCTCACTGACCTGTTATAATAATGATATCTCACTGACTTGTTATAATAATGATATCTCACTGACCTGTTATAATAATGATACCTCACTGACTTGTTATAATAATGATATCTCACTGACTTGTTATAATAATGATATCTCACTGACCTGTTATAGTAATGATACCTCACTGACTTGTTATAATAATGATATCTCACTGACTTGTTATAATAATGATATCTCACTGACCTGTTATAATAATGATATCTCACTGACTTGTTATAATAATGATATCTCACTGACTTGTTATAATAATGATATCTCACTGACTTGTTATAATAATGATATCTCACTGACTTGTTATAATAATGATATCTCACTGACCTGTTATAATAATGATACCTCACTGACTTGTTATAATAATGATATCTCACTGACTTGTTATAATAATGATATCTCACTGACCTGTTATAATAATGATATCTCACTGACTTGTTATAATAATGATATCTCACTGACCTGTTATAGTAATGATATCTCACTGACTTGTTATAATAATGATATCTCACTGACCTGTTATAATAATGATATCTCACTGACTTGTTATAATAATGATACCTCACTGACCTGTTATAATAATGATATCTCACTGACCTGTTATAATAATGATACCTCACTGACCTGTTATAATAATGATATCTCACTGACCTGTTATAATAATGATACCTCACTGACCTGTTATAATAATGATGATATCTCACTGACCTGTTATAATAATGATGATATCTCACTGACCTGTTATAATAATGATACCTCACTGACCTGTTATAATAATGATACCTCACTGACCTGTTATAATAATGATACCTCACTGACCTGTTATAATAATAATGATACCTCACTGACCTGTTATAATAATGATACCTCACTGACCTGTTATAATAATGATGATATCTCACTGACCTGTTATAATAATGATACCTCACTGACCTGTTATAATAATGATACCTCACTGACCTGTTATAATAATGATACCTCACTGACCTGTTATAGTAATGATACCTCACTGACCTGTTATAATAATGATATCTCACTGACTTGTTATAGTAATGATACCTCACTGAGTTGTTATAATAATGATATCTCACTGACCTGTTATAATAATGATACCTCACTGACCTGTTATAATAATAATGATACCTCACTGACCTGTTATAATAATAATGATATCTCACTGACCTGTTATAATAATGATACCTCACTGACTTGTTATAATAATGATACCTCACTGACCTGTTATAGTAATGATATCTCACTGACCTGTTATAGTAATGATACCTCACTGACCTGTTATAATAATGATACCTCACTGACCTGTTATAATAATGATATCTCACTGACCTGTTATAATAATGATATCTCACTGACCTGTTATAATAATGATATCTCACTGACCTGTTATAATAATGATATCTCACTGACCTGTTATAATAATGATATCTCACTGACCTGTTATAATAATGATATCTCACTGACCTGTTATAATAATGATACCTCACTGACCTGTTATAGTAATGATATCTCACTGACCTGTTATAATAATGATACCTCACTGACCTGTTATAGTAATGATACCTCACTGACCTGTTATAATAATGATACCTCACTGACCTGTTATAATAATGATACCTCACTGACCTGTTATAATAATGATATCTCACTGACCTGTTATAATAATGATATCTCACTGACCTGTTATAATAATGATATCTCACTGACCTGTTATAATAATGATATCTCACTGACCTGTTATAATAATGATATCTCACTGACCTGTTATAATAATGATATCTCACTGACCTGTTATAATAATGATATCTCACTGACCTGTTATAGTAATGATATCTCACTGACCTGTTATAGTAATGATATCTCACTGACCTGTTATAATAATGATATCTCACTGACCTGTTATAATAATGATATCTCACTGACCTGTTATAATAATGGTATCTCACTGACCTGTTATAATAATGATATCTCACTGACCTGTTATAGTAATGATACCTCACTGACCTGTTATAATAATGAGATCTCACTGACCTGTTATAATAATGAGATCTCACTGACCTGTTATAGTAATGATACCTCACTGACCTGTTATAATAATGATATCTCACTGACCTGTTATAATAATGATATCTCACTGACCTGTTATAATAATGATACCTCACTGTCCTGTTATAGTAATGAGATCTCACTGACCTGTTATAGTAATGATACCTCACTGACCTGTTATAATAATGATATCTCACTGACCTGTTATAATAATGATATCTCACTGACCTGTTATAATAATGATATCTCACTGACCTGTTATAATAATGATACCTCACTGACCTGTTATAGTAATGAGATCTCACTGACCTGTTATAGTAATGATACCTCACTGACCTGTTATAATAATGATATCTCACTGACCTGTTATAATAATGATATCTCACTGACCTGTTATAATAATGATACCTCACTGACCTGTTATAATAATGATACCTCACTGACCTGTTATAATAATGATACC
This sequence comes from Salvelinus alpinus, assembly GCF_045679555.1. Taxonomy (NCBI): domain Eukaryota; kingdom Metazoa; phylum Chordata; class Actinopteri; order Salmoniformes; family Salmonidae; genus Salvelinus; species Salvelinus alpinus. The sequence goes on from NC_092088.1 coordinate 102,928,352, forward strand.
TCACTGACCTGTTATAATAATGATATCTCACTGACCTGTTATAGTAATGATATCTCACTGACCTGTTATAATAATGATACCTCACTGACCTGTTATAGTAATGAGATCTCACTGACCTGTTATAATAATGAGATCTCACTGACCTGTTATAATAATGATACCTCACTGACCTGTTATAATAATGATACCTCACTGACCTGTTATAATAATGATATCTCACTGACCTGTTATAATAATGATATCTCACTGACCTGTTATAATAATGATATCTCACTGACCTGTTATAATAATGATATCTCACTGACCTGTTATAATAATGATATCTCACTGACCTGTTATAATAATGATACCTCACTGACCTGTTATAATAATGATATCTCACTGACCTGTTATAATAATGATATCTCACTGACCTGTTATAATAATGATATCTCACTGACCTCTTATAATAATGATATCTCACTGACCTCTTATAATAATGATATCTCACTGACCTGTTATAGTAATGATACCTCACTGACCTGTTATAATAATGATACCTCACTGACCTGTTATAATAATGATATCTCACTGACCTGTTATAATAATGATATCTCACTGACCTGTTATAATAATGATACCTCACTGACCTGTTATAATAATGATGATATCTCACTGACCTGTTATAATAATGATGATATCTCACTGACCTGTTATAATAATGATGATATCTCACTGACCTGTTATAATAATGATACCTCACTGACCTGTTATAATAATGATACCTCACTGACCTGTTATAATAATGATACCTCACTGACCTGTTATAGTAATGAGATCTCACTGACCTGTTATAATAATGATACCTCACTGACCTGTTATAATAATGATATCTCACTGACCTGTTATAATAATGATACCTCACTGACCTGTTATAATAATGATATCTCACTGACCTGTTATAATAATGATATCTCACTGACCTGTTATAATAATGATATCTCACTGACCTGTTATAGTAATGATACCTCACTGACCTGTTATAATAATGATATCTCACTGACCTGTTATAATAATGATATCTCACTGACCTCTTATAATAATGATATCTCACTGACCTGTTATAATAATGATATCTCACTGACCTCTTATAATAATGATATCTCACTGACCTGTTATAATAATGATATCTCACTGACCTGTTATAGTAATGATACCTCACTGACCTGTTATAATAATGATACCTCACTGACCTGTTATAATAATGATATCTCACTGACCTGTTATAATAATGATATCTCACTGACCTGTTATAATAATGATATCTCACTGACCTGTTATAATAATGATACCTCACTGACCTGTTATAGTAATGAGATCTCACTGACCTGTTATAGTAATGATACCTCACTGACCTGTTATAATAATGATATCTCACTGACCTGTTATAATAATGATATCTCACTGACCTGTTATAATAATGATACCTCACTGACCTGTTATAATAATGATACCTCACTGACCTGTTATAATAATGATACCTCACTGACCTGTTATAATAATGATATCTCACTGACCTGTTATAGTAATGATATCTCACTGACCTGTTATAATAATGATACCTCACTGACCTGTTATAGTAATGAGATCTCACTGACCTGTTATAATAATGAGATCTCACTGACCTGTTATAATACTGATACCTCACTGACCTGTTATAATAATGATATCTCACTGACCTGTTATAATAATGATATCTCACTGACCTGTTATAATAATGGTATCTCACTGACCTGTTATAATAATGATATCTCACTGACCTGTTATAGTAATGATACCTCACTGACCTGTTATAATAATGAGATCTCACTGACCTGTTATAATAATGAGATCTCACTGACCTGTTATAGTAATGATACCTCACTGACCTGTTATAATAATGATATCTCACTGACCTGTTATAATAATGATATCTCACTGACCTGTTATAATAATGATACCTCACTGTCCTGTTATAGTAATGAGATCTCACTGACCTGTTATAGTAATGATACCTCACTGACCTGTTATAATAATGATATCTCACTGACCTGTTATAATAATGATATCTCACTGACCTGTTATAATAATGATATCTCACTGACCTGTTATAATAATGATACCTCACTGACCTGTTATAGTAATGAGATCTCACTGACCTGTTATAGTAATGATACCTCACTGACCTGTTATAATAATGATATCTCACTGACCTGTTATAATAATGATATCTCACTGACCTGTTATAATAATGATACCTCACTGACCTGTTATAATAATGATACCTCACTGACCTGTTATAATAATGATACCTCACTGACCTGTTATAATAATGATATCTCACTGACCTGTTATAGTAATGATATCTCACTGACCTGTTATAATAATGATACCTCACTGACCTGTTATAGTAATGAGATCTCACTGACCTGTTATAATAATGAGATCTCACTGACCTGTTATAATAATGATACCTCACTGACCTGTTATAATAATGATACCTCACTGACCTGTTATAATAATGATATCTCACTGACCTGTTATAATAATGATATCTCACTGACCTGTTATAATAATGATATCTCACTGACCTGTTATAATAATGATATCTCACTGACCTGTTATAATAATGATATCTCACTGACCTGTTATAATAATGATACCTCACTGACCTGTTATAATAATGATATCTCACTGACCTGTTATAATAATGATATCTCACTGACCTGTTATAATAATGATATCTCACTGACCTCTTATAATAATGATATCTCACTGACCTCTTATAATAATGATATCTCACTGACCTGTTATAGTAATGATACCTCACTGACCTGTTATAATAATGATACCTCACTGACCTGTTATAATAATGATATCTCACTGACCTGTTATAATAATGATATCTCACTGACCTGTTATAATAATGATACCTCACTGACCTGTTATAATAATGATGATATCTCACTGACCTGTTATAATAATGATGATATCTCACTGACCTGTTATAATAATGATGATATCTCACTGACCTGTTATAATAATGATACCTCACTGACCTGTTATAATAATGATACCTCACTGACCTGTTATAATAATGATACCTCACTGACCTGTTATAGTAATGAGATCTCACTGACCTGTTATAATAATGATACCTCACTGACCTGTTATAATAATGATATCTCACTGACCTGTTATAGTAATGATACCTCACTGACCTGTTATAATAATGAGATCTCACTGACCTGTTATAATAATGAGATCTCACTGACCTGTTATAGTAATGATACCTCACTGACCTGTTATAATAATGATATCTCACTGACCTGTTATAATAATGATATCTCACTGACCTGTTATAATAATGATACCTCACTGTCCTGTTATAGTAATGAGATCTCACTGACCTGTTATAGTAATGATACCTCACTGACCTGTTATAATAATGATATCTCACTGACCTGTTATAATAATGATATCTCACTGACCTGTTATAATAATGATATCTCACTGACCTGTTATAATAATGATACCTCACTGACCTGTTATAGTAATGAGATCTCACTGACCTGTTATAGTAATGATACCTCACTGACCTGTTATAATAATGATATCTCACTGACCTGTTATAATAATGATATCTCACTGACCTGTTATAATAATGATACCTCACTGACCTGTTATAATAATGATACCTCACTGACCTGTTATAATAATGATACCTCACTGACCTGTTATAATAATGATATCTCACTGACCTGTTATAGTAATGATATCTCACTGACCTGTTATAATAATGATACCTCACTGACCTGTTATAGTAATGAGATCTCACTGACCTGTTATAATAATGAGATCTCACTGACCTGTTATAATAATGATACCTCACTGACCTGTTATAATAATGATACCTCACTGACCTGTTATAATAATGATATCTCACTGACCTGTTATAATAATGATATCTCACTGACCTGTTATAATAATGATATCTCACTGACCTGTTATAATAATGATATCTCACTGACCTGTTATAATAATGATATCTCACTGACCTGTTATAATAATGATACCTCACTGACCTGTTATAATAATGATATCTCACTGACCTGTTATAATAATGATATCTCACTGACCTGTTATAATAATGATATCTCACTGACCTCTTATAATAATGATATCTCACTGACCTCTTATAATAATGATATCTCACTGACCTGTTATAGTAATGATACCTCACTGACCTGTTATAATAATGATACCTCACTGACCTGTTATAATAATGATATCTCACTGACCTGTTATAATAATGATATCTCACTGACCTGTTATAATAATGATACCTCACTGACCTGTTATAATAATGATGATATCTCACTGACCTGTTATAATAATGATGATATCTCACTGACCTGTTATAATAATGATGATATCTCACTGACCTGTTATAATAATGATACCTCACTGACCTGTTATAATAATGATACCTCACTGACCTGTTATAATAATGATACCTCACTGACCTGTTATAGTAATGAGATCTCACTGACCTGTTATAATAATGATACCTCACTGACCTGTTATAATAATGATATCTCACTGACCTGTTATAATAATGATACCTCACTGACCTGTTATAATAATGATATCTCACTGACCTGTTATAATAATGATATCTCACTGACCTGTTATAATAATGATATCTCACTGACCTGTTATAGTAATGATACCTCACTGACCTGTTATAATAATGATATCTCACTGACCTGTTATAATAATGATATCTCACTGACCTCTTATAATAATGATATCTCACTGACCTGTTATAATAATGATATCTCACTGACCTCTTATAATAATGATATCTCACTGACCTGTTATAATAATGATATCTCACTGACCTGTTATAGTAATGATACCTCACTGACCTGTTATAATAATGATACCTCACTGACCTGTTATAATAATGATATCTCACTGACCTGTTATAATAATGATATCTCACTGACCTGTTATAATAATGATATCTCACTGACCTGTTATAATAATGATACCTCACTGACCTGTTATAGTAATGAGATCTCACTGACCTGTTATAGTAATGATACCTCACTGACCTGTTATAATAATGATATCTCACTGACCTGTTATAATAATGATATCTCACTGACCTGTTATAATAATGATACCTCACTGACCTGTTATAATAATGATACCTCACTGACCTGTTATAATAATGATACCTCACTGACCTGTTATAATAATGATATCTCACTGACCTGTTATAGTAATGATATCTCACTGACCTGTTATAATAATGATACCTCACTGACCTGTTATAGTAATGAGATCTCACTGACCTGTTATAATAATGAGATCTCACTGACCTGTTATAATACTGATACCTCACTGACCTGTTATAATAATGATATCTCACTGACCTGTTATAATAATGATATCTCACTGACCTGTTATAATAATGGTATCTCACTGACCTGTTATAATAATGATATCTCACTGACCTGTTATAGTAATGATACCTCACTGACCTGTTATAATAATGAGATCTCACTGACCTGTTATAATAATGAGATCTCACTGACCTGTTATAGTAATGATACCTCACTGACCTGTTATAATAATGATATCTCACTGACCTGTTATAATAATGATATCTCACTGACCTGTTATAATAATGATACCTCACTGTCCTGTTATAGTAATGAGATCTCACTGACCTGTTATAGTAATGATACCTCACTGACCTGTTATAATAATGATATCTCACTGACCTGTTATAATAATGATATCTCACTGACCTGTTATAATAATGATATCTCACTGACCTGTTATAATAATGATACCTCACTGACCTGTTATAGTAATGAGATCTCACTGACCTGTTATAGTAATGATACCTCACTGACCTGTTATAATAATGATATCTCACTGACCTGTTATAATAATGATATCTCACTGACCTGTTATAATAATGATACCTCACTGACCTGTTATAATAATGATACCTCACTGACCTGTTATAATAATGATACCTCACTGACCTGTTATAATAATGATATCTCACTGACCTGTTATAGTAATGATATCTCACTGACCTGTTATAATAATGATACCTCACTGACCTGTTATAGTAATGAGATCTCACTGACCTGTTATAATAATGAGATCTCACTGACCTGTTATAATAATGATACCTCACTGACCTGTTATAATAATGATACCTCACTGACCTGTTATAATAATGATATCTCACTGACCTGTTATAATAATGATATCTCACTGACCTGTTATAATAATGATATCTCACTGACCTGTTATAATAATGATATCTCACTGACCTGTTATAATAATGATATCTCACTGACCTGTTATAATAATGATACCTCACTGACCTGTTATAATAATGATATCTCACTGACCTGTTATAATAATGATATCTCACTGACCTGTTATAATAATGATATCTCACTGACCTCTTATAATAATGATATCTCACTGACCTCTTATAATAATGATATCTCACTGACCTGTTATAGTAATGATACCTCACTGACCTGTTATAATAATGATACCTCACTGACCTGTTATAATAATGATATCTCACTGACCTGTTATAATAATGATATCTCACTGACCTGTTATAATAATGATACCTCACTGACCTGTTATAATAATGATGATATCTCACTGACCTGTTATAATAATGATGATATCTCACTGACCTGTTATAATAATGATGATATCTCACTGACCTGTTATAATAATGATACCTCACTGACCTGTTATAATAATGATACCTCACTGACCTGTTATAATAATGATACCTCACTGACCTGTTATAGTAATGAGATCTCACTGACCTGTTATAATAATGATACCTCACTGACCTGTTATAATAATGATATCTCACTGACCTGTTATAATAATGATACCTCACTGACCTGTTATAATAATGATATCTCACTGACCTGTTATAATAATGATATCTCACTGACCTGTTATAATAATGATATCTCACTGACCTGTTATAGTAATGATACCTCACTGACCTGTTATAATAATGATATCTCACTGACCTGTTATAATAATGATATCTCACTGACCTCTTATAATAATGATATCTCACTGACCTGTTATAATAATGATATCTCACTGACCTCTTATAATAATGATATCTCACTGACCTGTTATAATAATGATATCTCACTGACCTGTTATAGTAATGATACCTCACTGACCTGTTATAATAATGATACCTCACTGACCTGTTATAATAATGATATCTCACTGACCTGTTATAATAATGATATCTCACTGACCTGTTATAATAATGATATCTCACTGACCTGTTATAATAATGATACCTCACTGACCTGTTATAGTAATGAGATCTCACTGACCTGTTATAGTAATGATACCTCACTGACCTGTTATAATAATGATATCTCACTGACCTGTTATAATAATGATATCTCACTGACCTGTTATAATAATGATACCTCACTGACCTGTTATAATAATGATACCTCACTGACCTGTTATAATAATGATACCTCACTGACCTGTTATAATAATGATATCTCACTGACCTGTTATAGTAATGATATCTCACTGACCTGTTATAATAATGATACCTCACTGACCTGTTATAGTAATGAGATCTCACTGACCTGTTATAATAATGAGATCTCACTGACCTGTTATAATACTGATACCTCACTGACCTGTTATAATAATGATATCTCACTGACCTGTTATAATAATGATATCTCACTGACCTGTTATAATAATGATATCTCACTGACCTGTTATAATAATGATATCTCACTGACCTGTTATAATAATGATATCTCACTGACCTGTTATAATAATGATATCTCACTGACCTGTTATAATAATGATATCTCACTGACCTGTTATAATAATGATATCTCACTGACCTGTTATAATAATGATACCTCACTGACCTGTTATAATAATGATATCTCACTGACCTGTTATAATAATGATATCTCACTGACCTGTTATAATAATGATATCTCACTGACCTGTTATAATAATGATATCTCACTGACCTGTTATAGTAATGATATCTCACTGACCTGTTATAGTAATGATACCTCACTGACCTGTTATAATAATGATACCTCACTGACCTGTTATAATAATGATACCTCACTGACCTGTTATAATAATGATATCTCACTGACCTGTTATAATAATGATACCTCACTGACCTGTTATAATAATGATGATATCTCACTGACCTGTTATAATAATGATATCTCACTGACCTGTTATAATAATGATATCTCACTGACCTGTTATAATAATGATATCTCACTGACCTGTTATAATAATGATACCTCACTGACCTGTTATAGTAATGAGATCTCACTGACCTGTTATAATAATGAGATCTCACTGACCTGTTATAATAATGATACCTCACTGACCTGTTATAATAATGATATCTCACTGACCTGTTATAATAATGATATCTCACTGACCTGTTATAATAATGATATCTCACTGACCTGTTATAATAATGATATCTCACTGACCTGTTATAATAATGATATCTCACTGACCTGTTATAATAATGATACCTCACTGACCTGTTATAATAATGATATCTCACTGACCTGTTATAATAATGATATCTCACTGACCTGTTATAATAATGATATCTCACTGACCTCTTATAATAATGATATCTCACTGACCTGTTATAATAATGATATCTCACTGACCTGTTATAATAATGATACCTCACTGACCTGTTATAATAATGATATCTCACTGACCTGTTATAATAATGATATCTCACTGACCTCTTATAATAATGATATCTCACTGACCTCTTATAATAATGATATCTCACTGACCTGTTATAATAATGATATCTCACTGACCTGTTATAATAATGATATCTCACTGACCTGTTATAGTAATGATACCTCACTGACCTGTTATAATAATGATACCTCACTGACCTGTTATAATAATGATATCTCACTGACCTGTTATAATAATGATATCTCACTGACCTGTTATAATAATGATACCTCACTGACCTGTTATAATAATGATGATATCTCACTGACCTGTTATAATAATGATACCTCACTGACCTGTTATAATAATGATATCTCACTGACCTGTTATAATAATGATACCTCACTGACCTGTTATAGTAATGAGATCTCACTGACCTGTTATAATAATGAGATCTCACTGACCTGTTATAATAATGATACCTCACTGACCTGTTATAATAATGATATCTCACTGACCTGTTATAATAATGATACCTCACTGACCTGTTATAATAATGATATCTCACTGACCTGTTATAATAATGATATCTCACTGACCTGTTATAATAATGATATCTCACTGACCTGTTATAGTAATGATACCTCACTGACCTGTTATAATAATGATATCTCACTGACCTGTTATAATAATGATATCTCACTGACCTGTTATAATAATGATATCTCACTGACCTGTTATAATAATGATATCTCACTGACCTGTTATAATAATGATATCTCACTGACCTGTTATAATAATGATATCTCACTGACCTGTTATAATAATGATATCTCACTGACCTGTTATAATAATGATATCTCACTGACCTGTTATAGTAATGATACCTCACTGACCTGTTATAATAATGATATCTCACTGACCTGTTATAATAATGATATCTCACTGACCTGTTATAATAATGATATCTCACTGACCTGTTATAATAATGATACCTCACTGACCTGTTATAGTAATGAGATCTCACTGACCTGTTATAGTAATGATACCTCACTGACCTGTTATAATAATGATATCTCACTGACCTGTTATAATAATGATATCTCACTGACCTGTTATAATAATGATACCTCACTGACCTGTTATAATAATGATACCTCACTGACCTGTTATAATAATGATACCTCACTGACCTGTTATAATAATGATACCTCACTGACCTGTTATAATAATGATATCTCACTGACCTGTTATAGTAATGATATCTCACTGACCTGTTATAATAATGATACCTCACTGACCTGTTATAGTAATGAGATCTCACTGACCTGTTATAATAATGAGATCTCACTGACCTGTTATAATAATGATACCTCACTGACCTGTTATAATAATGATATCTCACTGACCTGTTATAATAATGATATCTCACTGACCTGTTATAATAATGATATCTCACTGACCTGTTATAATAATGATATCTCACTGACCTGTTATAATAATGATATCTCACTGACCTGTTATAATAATGATATCTCACTGACCTGTTATAATAATGATATCTCACTGACCTGTTATAATAATGATATCTCACTGACCTGTTATAATAATGATATCTCACTGACCTGTTATAATAATGATATCTCACTGACCTGTTATAGTAATGATATCTCACTGACCTGTTATAGTAATGATACCTCACTGACCTGTTATAGTAATGATATCTCACTGACCTGTTATAATAATGATATCTCACTGACCTGTTATAATAATGATATCTCACTGACCTGTTATAATAATGATATCTCACTGACCTGTTATAATAATGATATCTCACTGACCTGTTATAATAATGATATCTCACTGACCTGTTATAATAATGATATCTCACTGACCTGTTATAATAATGATATCTCACTGACCTGTTATAGTAATGATATCTCACTGACCTGTTATAATAATGATATCTCACTGACCTGTTATAGTAATGATACCTCACTGACCTGTTATAATAATGATATCTCACTGACCTGTTATAATAATGATACCTTACTGACCTGTTATAGTAATGAGATCTCACTGACCTGTTATAGTAATGATACCTCACTGACCTGTTATAATAATGATATCTCACTGACCTGTTATAATAATGATATCTCACTGACCTGTTATAATAATGATATCTCACTGACCTGTTATAATAATGATATCTCACTGACCTGTTATAGTAATGATACCTCACTGACCTGTTATAATAATGATATCTCACTGACCTGTTATAATAATGATATCTCACTGACCTGTTATAATAATGATATCTCACTGACCTGTTATAATAATGATATCTCACTGACCTGTTATAATAATGATATCTCACTGACCTGTTATAATAATGATATCTCACTGACCTGTTATAATAATGATATCTCACTGACCTGTTATAATAATGATATCTCACTGACCTGTTATAATAATGATATCTCACTGACCTGTTATAGTAATGATATCTCACTGACCTGTTATAATAATGATATCTCACTGACCTGTTATAGTAATGATACCTCACTGACCTGTTATAATAATGATATCTCACTGACCTGTTATAATAATGATACCTTACTGACCTGTTATAGTAATGAGATCTCACTGACCTGTTATAGTAATGATACCTCACTGACCTGTTATAATAATGATATCTCACTGACCTGTTATAATAATGATATCTCACTGACCTGTTATAATAATGATACCTCACTGACCTGTTATAATAATGATACCTCACTGACCTGTTATAATAATGATACCTCACTGACCTGTTATAATAATGATACCTCACTGACCTGTTATAATAATGATATCTCACTGACCTGTTATAGTAATGATATCTCACTGACCTGTTATAATAATGATACCTCACTGACCTGTTATAGTAATGAGATCTCACTGACCTGTTATAATAATGAGATCTCACTGACCTGTTATAATACTGATACCTCACTGACCTGTTATAATAATGATATCTCACTGACCTGTTATAATAATGATACCTCACTGACCTGTTATAATAATGATACCTCACTGACCTGTTATAATAATGATACCTCACTGACCTGTTATAATAATGATACCTCACTGACCTGTTATAATAATGATATCTCACTGACCTGTTATAGTAATGATATCTCACTGACCTGTTATAATAATGATACCTCACTGACCTGTTATAGTAATGAGATCTCACTGACCTGTTATAATAATGAGATCTCACTGACCTGTTATAATACTGATACCTCACTGACCTGTTATAATAATGATATCTCACTGACCTGTTATAATAATGATATCTCACTGACCTGTTATAATAATGATATCTCACTGACCTGTTATAATAATGATATCTCACTGACCTGTTATAATAATGATATCTCACTGACCTGTTATAATAATGATATCTCACTGACCTGTTATAATAATGATATCTCACTGACCTGTTATAATAATGATATCTCACTGACCTGTTATAATAATGATACCTCACTGACCTGTTATAATAATGATATCTCACTGACCTGTTATAATAATGATATCTCACTGACCTGTTATAATAATGATATCTCACTGACCTGTTATAATAATGATATCTCACTGACCTGTTATAGTAATGATATCTCACTGACCTGTTATAGTAATGATACCTCACTGACCTGTTATAATAATGGTACCTCACTGACCTGTTATAATAATGATATCTCACTGACCTGTTATAATAATGATATCTCACTGACCTGTTATAATAATGATACCTCACTGACCTGTTATAATAATGATGATATCTCACTGACCTGTTATAATAATGATATCTCACTGACCTGTTATAATAATGATATCTCACTGACCTGTTATAATAATGATATCTCACTGACCTGTTATAATAATGATACCTCACTGACCTGTTATAGTAATGAGATCTCACTGACCTGTTATAATAATGAGATCTCACTGACCTGTTATAATAATGATACCTCACTGACCTGTTATAATAATGATATCTCACTGACCTGTTATAATAATGATATCTCACTGACCTGTTATAATAATGATACCTCACTGACCTGTTATAATAATGATATCTCACTGACCTGTTATAATAATGATATCTCACTGACCTGTTATAATAATGATATCTCACTGACCTCTTATAATAATGATATCTCACTGACCTGTTATAATAATGATATCTCACTGACCTGTTATAATAATGATATCTCACTGACCTGTTATAGTAATGATACCTCACTGACCTGTTATAATAATGATACCTCACTGACCTGTTATAATAATGATATCTCACTGACCTGTTATAATAATGATATCTCACTGACCTGTTATAATAATGATACCTCACTGACCTGTTATAATAATGATGATATCTCACTGACCTGTTATAATAATGATACCTCACTGACCTGTTATAATAATGATATCTCACTGACCTGTTATAATAATGATACCTCACTGACCTGTTATAGTAATGAGATCTCACTGACCTGTTATAATAATGAGATCTCACTGACCTGTTATAATAATGATACCTCACTGACCTGTTATAATAATGATATCTCACTGACCTGTTATAATAATGATACCTCACTGACCTGTTATAATAATGATATCTCACTGACCTGTTATAATAATGATATCTCACTGACCTGTTATAATAATGATATCTCACTGACCTGTTATAGTAATGATACCTCACTGACCTGTTATAATAATGATATCTCACTGACCTGTTATAATAATGATATCTCACTGACCTGTTATAATAATGATATCTCACTGACCTGTTATAATAATGATATCTCACTGACCTGTTATAATAATGATATCTCACTGACCTGTTATAATAATGATATCTCACTGACCTGTTATAATAATGATATCTCACTGACCTGTTATAGTAATGATACCTCACTGACCTGTTATAATAATGATATCTCACTGACCTGTTATAATAATGATATCTCACTGACCTGTTATAATAATGATATCTCACTGACCTGTTATAATAATGATACCTCACTGACCTGTTATAGTAATGAGATCTCACTGACCTGTTATAGTAATGATACCTCACTGACCTGTTATAATAATGATATCTCACTGACCTGTTATAATAATGATATCTCACTGACCTGTTATAATAATGATACCTCACTGACCTGTTATAATAATGATACCTCACTGACCTGTTATAATAATGATACCTCACTGACCTGTTATAATAATGATACCTCACTGACCTGTTATAATAATGATACCTCACTGACCTGTTATAGTAATGATATCTCACTGACCTGTTATAATAATGATACCTCACTGACCTGTTATAGTAATGAGATCTCACTGACCTGTTATAATAATGAGATCTCACTGACCTGTTATAATAATGATACCTCACTGACCTGTTATAATAATGATATCTCACTGACCTGTTATAATAATGATATCTCACTGACCTGTTATAATAATGATATCTCACTGACCTGTTATAATAATGATATCTCACTGACCTGTTATAATAGTGATATCTCACTGACCTGTTATAATAATGATATCTCACTGACCTGTTATAATAATGATATCTCACTGACCTGTTATAATAATGATATCTCACTGACCTGTTATAATAATGATATCTCACTGACCTGTTATAATAATGATACCTCACTGACCTGTTATAATAATGATACCTCACTGACCTGTTATAATAATGATATCTCACTGACCTGTTATAATAATGATATCTCACTGACCTGTTATAATAATGATATCTCACTGACCTGTTATAATAATGATATCTCACTGACCTGTTATAGTAATGATACCTCACTGACCTGTTATAATAATGATACCTCACTGACCTGTTATAATAATGATATCTCACTGACCTGTTATAATAATGATATCTCACTGACCTGTTATAATAATGATACCTCACTGACCTGTTATAATAATGATGATATCTCACTGACCTGTTATAATAATGATACCTCACTGACCTGTTATAATAATGATACCTCACTGACCTGTTATAGTAATGAGATCTCACTGACCTGTTATAATAATGAGATCTCACTGACCTGTTATAATAATGATACCTCACTGACCTGTTATAATAATGATATCTCACTGACCTGTTATAATAATGATACCTCACTGACCTGTTATAATAATGATATCTCACTGACCTGTTATAATAATGATATCTCACTGACCTGTTATAATAATGATATCTCACTGACCTGTTATAATAATGATATCTCACTGACCTGTTATAATAATGATATCTCACTGACCTGTTATAATAATGATATCTCACTGACCTGTTATAGTAATGATACCTCACTGACCTGTTATAATAATGATATCTCACTGACCTGTTATAATAATGATATCTCACTGACCTCTTATAATAATGATATCTCACTGACCTGTTATAGTAATGATATCTCACTGACCTGTTATAGTAATGATACCTCACTGACCTGTTATAATAATGATACCTCACTGACCTGTTATAATAATGATACCTCACTGACCTGTTATAATAATGATATCTCACTGACCTCTTATAATAATGATATCTCACTGACCTGTTATAATAATGATATCTCACTGACCTGTTATAGTAATGATACCTCACTGACCTGTTATAATAATGATACCTCACTGACCTGTTATAATAATGATATCTCACTGACCTGTTATAATAATGATATCTCACTGACCTGTTATAATAATGATACCTCACTGACCTGTTATAATAATGATGATATCTCACTGACCTGTTATAATAATGATACCTCACTGACCTGTTATAATAATGATATCTCACTGACCTGTTATAATAATGATATCTCACTGACCTGTTACTGACCTGTTATAATAATGATATCTCACTGACCTGTTACTGACCTGTTATAATAATGATATCTCACTGACCTGTTATAATAATGATACCTCACTGACCTGTTATAATAATGATATCTCACTGACCTGTTACTGACCTGTTACTGACCTGTTATAATAATGATACCTCACTGACCTGTTATAATAATGATGATATCTCACTGACCTGTTATAATAATGATATCTCACTGACCTGTTATAATAATGATATCTCACTGACCTGTTACTGACCTGTTATAATAATGATATCTCACTGACCTGTTACTGACCTGTTATAATAATGATATCTCACTGACCTGTTATAATAATGATACCTCACTGACCTGTTATAATAATGATATCTCACTGACCTGTTACTGACCTGTTACTGACCTGTTATAATAATGATATCTCACTGACCTGTTGCATGTCTCCACTAACTTAACTATCTTAAAGAGACAGTGTATCATTTTCTGTAATGCATCTCAATAGGTAGTTGTTTTACACAATGTAAAAAAAAAACTAATATTCCAAATGACTTTGTAATTTTAATGGCAGGTATTTGGATCAACAGTTTAGCTTTTTATACTGAACAAATGTATTTTACACAACATGTGCTTCAAATTGGCTATATCTGAAATCAATTTAAATATCATATATATATATCTCTCTCTCTGGTGCTCCTAAATTGGATGTTGTGCTCCTCACTGTTTAAACAATAAATTGTTTTAGAGTCCTGCTTGGGTTTTTGTAATTTTTGCTCTGTAGGCTGAAGCTTTGACCCCTGACCTGTGTGTGTGTGTGTGTGTGTGTGTGTGTGTGTGTGTGTGTGTGTGTGTGTCGCTCACTTCCCCCTCAGACTATGACGCCTGGAGAGTGTGCATGCGTCTCCGTGACAACGGACTGTTGGCCAAGCCCACCCACGGTGACATCATCCGTTTGGCCCCTCCCCTCATCATTAAAGACCACGAGGTCAGAGAGTGTGCCGACATCATCCAGAGAACCATCATGTCCTTCTAGAACCACCCCGGAACTTATTCTAGAACCACCCGGGACTTATTCTAGAACCACCCCAGAACTTATTCTAGAACCACCCGGAACTTATTCTAGAACACTGGAACCAACAGTGACAGCCTTCTAATCTAACTGATCTGAAAAACAATAACTATCAATCTGCTATTGGAATGTGTTACTCACTCTAAAGATTTAGCAAATAAGTGTTATTATAAGCAGTACTCTCTCTTAAGTTAATATACTATGAGAATGTATGTGGACAATTCTTTTCTTTCTCACAGTACTGACATTTTGTTGTAATGTCAATCTAAGCATCATCCAACCTGAGAAGGTTTTCTCTTTTGAAGTGCTGGGACTGAAGAGGGTTTACAGGGTTACGCTGCTGCTCCGAAGCAACTTGGGGTGACCTTTCAACCCAGGGATGTTTTTAACTCTTGCATCTGGTTAGTTGGAAGACGGTTCAGATACTGATTTAATTTAGTTGTTAAATCTGGCAACTACTACTGCAGCAAAGGTAAACAAATGTAATGTGCTTCAACAAAACTTTTTTCATTTTCTAAAAGGTAGCATTGTTTTAAAAAACAAAGAAACATACAATTATTTAAATGTTAAAGGAATTTATTTGCTTGTTGGTGAAATGAGCTTGAACGTTTTACTGAAAGACACAGGTATAACCAATAAGGATATTTTAAGTATTTAAAGGGCAATATTTTAAAACCACTATACTACTACCCTATAGACCCTGGTCTAAAGTAGTGCACTACTACCCTATAGACCCTGGTCTAAAGTAGTGCACTACTACCCTATAGACCCTGGTCTAAAGTAGTGCACTACTACCCTATAGACCCTGGTCTAAAGTAGTGCACTACTACCCTATAGACCCTGGTCTAAAGTAGTGCACTACTACCCTATAGACCCTGGTCTAAAGTAGTGCACTACTACCCTATAGACCCTGGTCTAAAGTAGTGCACTACTACCCTATAGACCCTGGTCTAAAGTAGTGCACTACTACCCTATAGACCCTGGTCTAAAGTAGTGCACTACTACCCTATAGACCCTGGTCTAAAGTAGTGCACTACTACCCTATAGACCCTGGTCTAAAGTAGTGCCCTACTACCCTATAGACCCTGGTCTAAAGTAGTGCCCTACTACCCTATAGACCCTGGTCTAAAGTAGTGCACTACTACCCTATAGACCCTGGTCTAAAGTAGTGCACTACTACCCTATAGACCCTGGTCTAAAGTAGTGCACTACTACCCTATAGACCCTGGTCTAAAGTAGTGCACTACTAAGGAAATAGGGTGCCATTTCAGAAACAACCTCTAATTAAGCAATAAGGCACCTCGGGGTTTGTGATATATGGCCAATACACCACAGCTAAGGGGAGTTCTTAACCACGACGCAACGCGGAGTGCCTGGACACAGCCCTTAGCCATGGTATATTGGCCATATATCACAAACCCCCCGAGGTACCTTATTGTTATTATAAACTGGTTACCAACGTAATTAGCGCAGTAAAAATAAATGTTTTATCATACCCGTGGTATACGGTCTGATATACCACGGCTGTCAGCCAATCAGCATTCAGGGCTCGACCCATCCAGTTTTTATAATTAGTGATATATAATATTTCCTCCAGCGACGATGCGTTTTACGAGTGACATCGTTTAGGAGTCATCTGTTCCTCTGCGAAGGTCCGTTCGGGTCGGAGACCTCTTCACTATTGATCTGTATGGTCTGTGGGCGCCTCTCAAATGTCTCTCTATGGGAGCTGGTCGACTATGGCACAATAGAGGAGATACGGGACCATTTGAAATGCACCCAGTGTTTGTTGGAAACTTGCTGATGATAAACGTTTTAAAACC
>NC_092088.1:102954501-103024501 GCF_045679555.1 Salvelinus alpinus
ACGTCTCCCCTCCTGCTCCCTCCACGTCTCCCCTCCTGCTCCCTCCACGTCTCCCCTCCTGCTCCCTCCACGTCTCCCCTCCTGCTCCCTACACGTCTCCCCTCCTGCTCCCTCCACGTCTCCCCTCCTGCTCCCTCCACGTCTCCCCTCCTGCTCCCTCCACGTCTCCCCTCCTGCTCCCTCCACGTCTCCCCTCCTGCTCCCTCCACGTCTCCCCTCCTGCTCCCTCCACGTCTCCCCTCCTGCTCCCTCCACGTCTCCCCTCCTGCTCCCTCTACGTGGAGAGGATTCAAGGTCCCCCTCCAATGAGCTTTGAGTGGAACTGACAGTCTCATGAACTGTGAGTGGTCTCAAGTGGTCCTCTTCCCTCTCGTCTCCCCTCTGGTAGAGAGAGAGAGACAGGAAATGACATGGTGACAACACCCTCCCTGGAGGTGAGTGGTCCTGTGTGTTGCTCAGTGTTACACAGGATGAATTACCACCACAAGGACATCATATAACCCACCACTACAGACACATCATATAACCCACCACTACAGGGACATCATATAACCCACCAGTACAGACACATCATATAACCCACCACTACATCATATAACCCACCACTACAGACACATCATATAACCCACCGCTACAGACACATCATATAACCCACCACTACAGACACATCACATAACCCACCGCTACAGACACATCATATAACCCACCACTACAGACACATCATATAACCCACCACTACATCATATAACCCACCACTACAGACACATCATATAACCCACCACTACAGGGACATCATATAACCCACCAGTACAGACACATCATATAACCCACCACTACAGACACATCACATAACCCACCACTACAGACACATCACATAACCCACCGCTACAGACACATCATATAACCCACCACTACAGACACATCACATAACCCACCGCTACAGACACATCATATAACCCACCACTACAGACACATCACATAACCCACCACTACAGACACATCACATAACCCACCGCTACAGACACATCATATAACCCACCACTACAGACACATCATATAACCCACCACTACATCATATAACCCACCACTACAGACACATCATATAACCCACCATTACAGACACATCATATAACCCACCACCATTACAGACACATCATATAACCCTCCACTACAGACACATCATATAACCCACCACTACAGACACATCATATAACCCTCCACTACATCATATAACCCACCACTACAGACACATCATATAACCCACCACTACAGACACATCATATAACCCACCACCATTACAGACACATCATATAACCCTCCACTACAGACACATCATATAACCCACCACTACAGACACACCATATAACCCACCACTACAGACACATCATATAACCCACCACTACAGACACATCATATAACCCACCACTACAGACACATCACATAACCCACCACTACAGACACATCATTTAACCCACCACTACAGACACACCATATAACCCACCACTACAGACACATCATATAACCCACCATTACAGACACATCATATAACCCACCACTACAGACACATCATATAACCCACCACTACAGACACATCATATAACCCACCACCATTACAGACACATCATATAACCCACCACTACAGACACTCCATATAACCCACCACTACAGACACACCATATAACCCACCACTACACCATATAACCCACCACTACAGACACACCATATAACCCACCGCTACAGACACATCATATAACCCGCCGCTACAGACACATCATATAACCCGCCACTACAGACACATCATATAACCCACCACTACAGACACATCATATAACCCACCACTACAGACACATCATATAACCCACCACTACAGACACATCATATAACCCACCACTACAGACACATCATATAACCCACCACTACATCATATAACCCACCACTACAGACACACCATATAACCCACCACTACAGACACATCATATAACCCACCACTACAGACACATCATATAACCCACCACTACAGACACATTATATAACCCACCACTACATCATATAACCCACCACCATTACAGACACATCATATAACCCTCCACTACAGACACATCATATAACCCACCACTACAGACACATCATATAACCCTCCACTACAGACACATCATATAACCCACCACTACAGACACATCATATAACCCACCACTACAGACACATCATATAACCCACCATTACAGACACATCATATAACCCACCACCATTACAGACACATCATATAACCCTCCACTACAGACACATCATATAACCCACCACTACAGACACACCATATAACCCACCACTACAGACACATCATATAACCCACCACTACAGGGACATCAGATATCTGATATCTCCTCCATCAGCTCTACGTCACCCCATCATGCAGTTTAACCCTGATATCTCCTCCATCAGCTCTACGTCACCCCATCTAGACTGCAGGTCAACCCTGATATCTACTCCATCAGCTCTACGTCACCCCATCTAGACTGCAGTTCAACCCTGATATCTCCTCCATCAGCTCTACGTCACCCCATCTAGACTGCAGGTCAACCCTGATATCTCCTCCATCAGCTCTACGTCACCCCATCTAGACTGCAGGTGAACCCTGATATCTCCTCCATCAGCTCTACGTCACCCCATCTAGACTGCAGTTCAACCCTGATATCTCCCTACATCAGCTCTACGTCACCCCATCTAGACTGCAGGTCAACCCTGATATCTCCCTCCATCAGCTCTACGTCACCCCATCTAGACTGCAGGTCAACCCTGATATCTCCTCCATCAGCTCTACGTCACCCCATCTAGACTGCAGGTGAACCCTGATATCTCCCTCCATCAGCTCTACGTCACCCCATCTAGACTGCAGGTCAACCCTGATATCTCCTCCATCAGCTCTACGCCACCCCATCATGCAGGTCAACCCTGATATCTCCTCCATCAGCTCTACGTCACCCCATCTAGACTGCAGGTCAACCCTGATATCTCCTCCATCAGCTCTACGCCACCCCATCATGCAGGTCAACCCTGATATCTCCTCCATCAGCTCTACGTCACCCCATCATGCAGGTCAACCCTGATATCTCCTCCATCAGCTCTACGCCACCCCATCATGCAGGTCAACCCTGATATCTCCTCCATCAGCTCTACGCCACCCCATCATGCAGGTCAACCCTGATATCTCCTCCATCAGCTCTACGTCACCCCATCATGCAGGTCAACCCTGATATCTCCTCCATCAGCTCTACGTCACCCCATCTAGACTGCAGTTTAACCCTGATATCTCCTCCATCAGCTCTACGTCACCCCATCTAGACTGCAGGTCAACCCTGATATCTCCTCCATCAGCTCTACGTCACCCCATCTAGACTGCAGGTCAACCCTGATATCTCCTCCATCAGCTCTACGCCACCCCATCATGCAGGTCAACCCTGATATCTCCTCCATCAGCTCTACGTCACCCCATCTAGACTGCAGGTCAACCCTGATATCTCCTCCATCAGCTCTACGCCACCCCATCATGCAGGTCAACCCTGATATCTCCTCCATCAGCTCTACGCCACCCCATCATGCAGGTCAACCCTGATATCTCCTCCATCAGCTCTACGCCACCCCATCATGCAGGTCAACCCTGATATCTCCTCCATCAGCTCTACGTCACCCCATCTAGACTGCAGTTTAACCCTGATATCTCCTCCATCAGCTCTACGTCACCCCATCTAGACTGCAGGTCAACCCTGATATCTCCTCCATCAGCTCTACGTCACCCCATCTAGACTGCAGGTCAACCCTGATATCTCCTCCCTGTGTTTTAGATGTGGCTCAGATGACGGAACATTCCTCCATTCCACTTGGCAAGTGGTCAAAACTACACCGTTTCTGGCAAAAGGGGGTCTGCGATACCTTATCCTCAATTCATGAGGCTGCGTTCCCTTTAGACCCGGAGGCCTGTCTACTGGGTACTAATTCCAATCTTAGGCAAAGCCATACTATAAAAGCGAACAGAAATATTGCTAGCGATTGCCAAGAAAATGTATTGCCTTGAAATGGAAATGGGATTCCCTCCTGCCAGTTGCAATGTGGTTATCGGAAGTTAATAATTGTATCCCACTGGAGAACATTACTTACAGCTTGAGGAATAAGTTAGAGACATTAAACAGAATTTGCCAACCCTTTATTTATTATGTGGAGAATCTCACATCACATTGATATGGAGAATCTCCCCTCACATTGATATGGAGGATCTCCCCTCGCATCACATTGAAATGGAGAATCTCCCCTCACATCACATTGATATGGAGAATCTCCCCTCACATCCCATTGATATGGAGGATCTCCCCTCACATCACATTGATATGGAGAATCTCCCTTCACATCACATTGATATGGAGAATCTCCCCTCACATCACATTGATATGGAGAATCTCCCCTCACATCACATTGATATGGAGAATCTCCCTTCACATCACATTGATATGGAGAATCTCCCCTCCCCTCACATCATATTGATATGGAGAATCTCCCCTCCCCTCACATTGATATGGAGAATCTCCCCTCACATTGATATGGAGAATCTCCTCTCGCATCACATTGATATGGAGAATCTCCCTTCACATCACATTGATATGGAGAATCTCCCATCACATCACATTGATATGGAGAATCTCCCCTCCCCTCACATTGATATGGAGAATCTCCCTTCACATCACATTGATATGGAGAATCTCCCCTCCCCTCACATCACATTGATATGGAGAATCTCCCATCACATCACATTGATATGGAGAATCTCCCCTCCCCTCACATCCCATTGATATGAAGAATCTCCCCTCACATCCCATTGATATGGAGAATCTCCCCTCACATCACATTGATATGGAGAATCTCCCCTCACATCCCATTGATATGGAGAATCTCCCATCACATCACATTGATATGGAGAATCTCCCCTCCCCTCACATCCCATTGATATGAAGAATCTCCCCTCACATCACATTGATATGAAGAATCTCCCCTCACATCCCATTGATATGAAGAATCTCCCCTCATATCCCATTGATTGCATCACTGTATAATCCTCATGTTTCACACTTCATGTATAATATGTAGCTTACGGTGACCACATGATCCAATGTCTCATTCTTATCATTTTTGTTTTGAAATTTCTTAATTGGAAAATGCAACAAAAAATATATATAGATACAGTTGAAGTCAGAAGTTTACATACACTTAGGTTGGAGTCATTAAAACTTGTTTTTCAACCACTCCACACATTTCTTGTTAACAAACTATAGTTTTGGCAAGTCGGTTAGGACATCTACTTTGTGCATGACACAAGTCATTTTTCCAACAATTGTTTACAGACAGATTATTTAAATTATACCTTGTCACAACACAACTGATTGGCTCAAACGCATTAAGAAGGAAATAATTCCACAAATGTACTTTTAACAAGGCACACATGATAATTGAAATACATTCCAGGTGACTACCTCATGAAGCTGGTTGAGAGAATGCCAAGAGTGTGCAAAGCTATCATCAAGGCAAAGGGTGGCTACTTTAAAGAATCTGAAAAATATATTTTTTGGTTACTACATGATTCCATATGTGTTATTTCATAGTTTTGATGTCTTCACTATTATTCTACATTGTAGAAAATAGTACAAAATAAAGAAAAACCCTGAAATGAGTAGGTGTGTCCAAACTTTTGACTTGTACTGTGTGTATATATATATATGACATTTCACAGATGCTTCAATCCTAAGTGATTTACAGTCATGCGTGCATCCATTTAAAAAAAAAAATTACGCATGGGTGTCCCCAGCGAGAATCAAACCCTTTATCCTGACGTTGCAAGCTCCATATCAACTGAGCTACAGAGGACCGAGGTGAAAAGGCCTCTGCCCTCATTACACGTCAACATTAAGTTCCCAGATCCAGGATATAAAGTGCAGGGAAATTGATAGTGGCTATTACCCCCAGACTGTCTTCGTCTGAGACAGTACATTACCATCCAGACCAGAGATTGTCCGGGGCCTATAAAATAGTACTTACGAACGGGATTTAGAATGTTTTGTACACATAGAAGAAGTGGGATTTATCAAACAGTCCTACGAGCGTCATACTCACACTGGTAGGTGATAACCACCGTTTTACAACGGGTGGGTCTAATCCTGAATGCTGATTGGTTAAAACCCCATTCCAGCCGGTGTCTATTCCACAAGTTACCACCGGCTAAATCTATGACGTTAAAAATGCCCATTTACTCTGATCCATCTGACTGAACTTTGGCTGGCCTTTGTCCATGGAAACCTGACCGTATTCAGTGACACGATCAAGATGCTTGGAGGCCGTGGACCGCTGTGCTGTGGAGTCAGCTGCATTTCTGAGAAATGTGGAGGGAAAATTGACTGTAAGATGTGATGACAACTTCATTCCTGTTTTGGTCAGAGGACTTCTGAGAGAACTAGAGGAAAATGGTGCAATGTCTAAAGAGAAGCTTTCTCAAAACATCCCAATCATTCTTCACTACGGCTGTGAACTACTTGCAGGCGTTGGGGAAAAGCACGCAGACAATCTAAAATATTTACATTGTCTCCTGTTAAAAAGGCAACCTCTGCGTGACGAGATCCAGAAGGCAGCAGCCACACTGCAGGAAAAATGCCCCCATGTGACCATCAATGAGGAGGCATTGTTTGATGAGGTTACTGGCCTGCAAGAGTTCCTAAAGGGGGGGGATCGCTTGAAGAATGGAAAACATCTGAGACACCGCTTAGTCAGAGATGGAGTTACCCACTTCAAAGAGAACGACATCCCACACACTAACCTGGCTAGATTAGCGTCGGTTGTCGTGTGCTTGCCTGGAAGTAATGCACCAGTCGAGAGAGTGTTCTCCCAAATGAATTATATATATCTGGACAGCAGCAAGAAATACGTTCACTGTTCCTAACATCAAGGCCCTGCTTATTGTGAAGACCAACTTCAACCTCCCCTGCCAGGTGTTCATGGAGAAGCTGGCCAAAGACAGAGCAATCCTGAAGTAGATACATCCTTCTGAGAAATATACAGATTAGGTCGGTAAAGGTATATTATGTAGTTACCAATCTCATCATCATCTTATTTATGATGTTGTTAAGTATTTCACATATGCTATTTGCTCATGTTCTCTTCTGCTCTTATTCTACCAGGACCACTGAATGCCTGTTCAGATGGGACAGTTCTGTCTTGTCTGTAGTGTTTCTGTAATATAGTTGTTTTCTCTGTCACAGTGTGCCTGTTAGACTAAATACATGAAACCGGAATTGTCCACACTTTTTTTGTTATTCACACATTTTTATTTCATAGATAATAACATTGGATATTTTAATTATATATTGATTGCTGAACAGGAAATGTCCCTGGTTTTCATTTCATTTCAGACATATACCTCAAAGCAGGGGATAAGAACGTTGCCAGCCTTTATGGCAACGGAACATTTAGAACGAATGGGTCGCGTCTCTGTTCAACCGAACCGATAGAACGAGTGACCAGCCGGTTTAAGTAGCAACCACAGATTTGTGTCGGGACTATATCTTGTGGAAGGATGAATTAGTATGAATAAATTCATCAAAGTAACGTTATTAAAAATACGTCAATCATCATTTGGTTATGTTGGTAACACGTTGTATAAGTGGTAATGCTTTCGAAGCTGGTGTTTGGAGGACATATTGACACGGTTTGCCGGTGTTGTGCCGAACCCCCCCCCCCCCCCTTTGCCGGAATCCCCCCTCCTTCTTACTTTCTATAAAACAAACTTCACGTCAGGATAGGCAACCGAAATGAATAATTAATGTATGTGCGTTATATTAAACATAGAGGAGGGAGTAAAATGTTGGCAAGCAATAAACATAAACAACTATGGCTGAATTATGAATTACGAATTTTGGCAAAGAGATTTATTGATAGTTTAATACAAAAATCCGTAGCGGATTTAGGTACGGGCGACATGGGCAGCCGCACACCGCGGCGGGTTCGCCCAGGGCGCCATACAAGCTAGAACCGCCACATACACTTGAAACAAAACGCCAAACTGAAAACCGCAGACAAAAATGCTTTCTGCAACTTAGATCAATGAAATGTTGGTTAAACTGACAAAGGAGTGAAGAGCAGAAATCTCAACTAGCAATCAAGTCGCAGCAAAGAAGAACGCGAAGGGGGGGGGGATTCTGGCAGGGTGGAGGGATTTTCGGCACAACACCTGTTTCGGCACTCGACTTCCCCTCGTCCTTAACAACACCCGTGCCAATATATCCCCCAAACACCGGCTTCTTGGGCCTTATCACTTAAATTAATATCAATTGTTCTCAACCTCAGTGCTTGTGCACGACCTTGGCTATTTGCATTTCGAAAACGACCCTAATTATGGTCAAAATCATTCTTTAACCCGTGACGAATATACATCACCATGAAATAACCTGCCCAGGGACTGCGGTTGAAAATTAGCCGGTTGGCTAAAACCGGCACTTTTCCTGAAACGTTGATTAATGTGCACTGTCCCTGTAACAATAAACTCAAACTCAATAAACTCAAATACAACCGCACAACCAAAATAAAACGATTAAAAAAAACGTTTCAGAGGCTGAAATAGAGGTGCTCGTGTCAGATTGAGTACAACGGAAGAACAAAAACAATTCTTGTTCAGTTGTGGCTTGGCTTGTAAAAAAATCAAAACAAAGCTACAAAGAGAAGAACATTAGGACAATTCAAGCTGCTTTAACAATGGCAAATAGACTTGGCATCACTCACCAATAAGCCATCCATCCTCAACAGCTCCCTCCTGTAGGCGTATGGGCCAACATGGTTGTCCTGCAGAATGAACGAGTTGTGCCTGGTCACCACATTCAGCAACCTATCACCTGATTCGATTTGATTTGCACATTAAGAGTGGAAGCCTTTTCTGTTCACAGAGTTGAACTCGTTTTGGGACGGTGCTTTTATGGCGACGTGGATGCCTTCTATTGCTCTGTTCACATTTAGGAAAACCATTGATGGCAAAGAAACTCCTCTTGATTTCAACCTGTTGTGAGATGGTGTTTGGTAAATGGTATGATACTGTTCGTTTTTGCTGATAATTGCATCCAAAACATTGGCTCGTCGAGGGATGTGAGTTGCCGATGGGAAAGCTCCCGCTGAAAAAAGTGCCCAGTTGCCAAAAACCCGATGGTGGATAGCGCTTTGATGTGTGCGGTTGTACAACTGACTAGGTATCCATCCCCCTTTGCCTTTCTCCTTCCAGAACGGCATGTGTTTGCCTTTCTACAGTACTGTAGGTCTTTCATCCTCGACAAAATCCTTTAAGATTGGTTTTGGGGAAACGATATCTGACGAGCCAAAATGTTCTTTCTGAAAAGAAAAATCCCACCTGTCTTTAATTCCAAAGGTTGCAAGTTTGAATCCAGTAATATAAAGTTGTTTATATATATATATATATATTTTTTAAGCCTATCCCAAACCTTAACCCTTACCTTAACCATTCTGAGTTAATACCTAACCATAAGAATTCAGAGTTAAGACCTAAACTTAACCCTGACCATAAGAATAAGAATTCAGAGTTAAGACCTAAACTTAACCCTGACCATAAGAATAAGAATTCAGAGTTAAGATCTAAACTTAACCATGACCAATAGAATTCAGAATTAAGGCCTAAACTTAACCCTGACCAATAGAATTCAGAGTTAAGACCTAAACTTAACCCTGACCAATAGAATTCAGAGATAAGGCCTAAACTTAACCCTGACCAATAGAATTCAGAGTTAAGACCTAAATTTAACCCTGACCATAAGAATTCAGAGTTAAAGCCTAAACTTAACCCTGACCATAAGAATTCAGAGTTAAGGCCTAAACTTAACCCTGACCAATAGAATTCAGAGTTAAGGCCTAAACTTAACCCTGACCAATAGAATTCAGAGTTAAGGCCTGAAATGTACATTAAACACGTTTGAGAAACATGAATGAAGTCTAATGCTGACTTGAGACTGTGAGAGCTGGTTGGGATTATTACTGTAACAAACGCACTGATGTGGTCAAATTATTTAATAAAGCCTGTCAAGATACAGTTGAAGTCGGAAGTTTACGTACACTTAGGTTGGAGTCATTAAAACTCGTTTTTTCAACCATTCCACACATTTCTTGTTAAAACTTCTTGTCAATAGGGGGGCGCTGTTTTCACTTTGGAAAAAATCGTGCCCAATTTAAACGGACTCGTACTCTATTCTAGATCATACAATATGCATATTATTATTACTATTGGATAGAAAACACTCTCAAATTTCTAAAACTGTTTGAATTATATCTGTGAGTAAAACAGAACTCATTTGGCAGCAAACTTCATACAGGAAGTGAAAAATCTGAAAACGAGGCTCTGTTTCAGGGCCTGCCTATTCAACTGGCTTTTATTTATCGATATACATGCACTTCATACGCCTTCCACTAGATGTCAACAGGCAGTGGAAGGTGGAATGGGGTGTCTAGCTTGATCTGAGGTCGAACAAGAGCTTTTGGAGTGACAGGCCAATTTGTCAGTTTTCCAAGGCGCGCGAAGGAGCTCCACATTGTCTTCTGAAAAGCGTTCGGTATACACGGCGAATATCTCCGGCTCTGATTTTATTTGATACATATTAGAAAAACATCATAAAGTAGGTTTTTTCAACCGAGTTTTATTAGTTTATTCAACGTTTATTGGGACTTTTGGAGTTTTCCGTTCTTTGCGCCAAGAGAGGATGGGAATGTTAGCAACCTTGGCTAGCATTGTGGCGCGAATTCGACAGAAGAAATGGACATTCTAAAACCAAACAACGATTTATTCTGGACCAAGGACTCCTTGTACAACATTCTGATGGAAGCTCAGCAAAAGTAAGAAAACATTTATGATGTTATTTCGTATTTCTGTGGAATATGTAGAATCCAACAGGGCGGAGAATATGTGAGCGCTGTCTCACAATAATGTATTTTGTATGTTGTAGTAAAGTTCTTTTTAAAAATCTAACACATCGGTTGCATTAAGAGCCAGTGTATCTTTCATTTGCCATACAACAAGTATTTTTATGTAAAGTTTATGATGAGTTCTTTGGTCAGATTAGGTGAGTGTCCAAAATATCTCCGGACATTCTGGGAAAATGTTGCTACGTATTCACAATGTATAACCACGATTTGCAGCTCTAAATATGCACATTTTCGAACAAAACATACATGTATTGTATAACTTGATGTTATAAGACTGTCATCTGATGAAGTTGTCCAAAGGTTAGTGGTTAATTTTATATTTATTGCTGGTTTTTGCAAAAGCTACCTTTATGGTGAATAAATGCGGTTGTGTGTTTGGCTATTGTGGTAAGCTAATATAATTCTATATTGTGTTTTCGCTGTAAAACACTTAAAAAATCGGAAATATTGGCTGGATTCACAAGATGTTTATCTTTCATTTGCTGTACACCATGTATTTTTCATAAATGTTTTATGATGAGTATTTATGTATTTCACGTTGCTCTCTGTAATTATTCTGGCTGTTTTGGTGCTATTTGTGACGGTGGCAGCAATGTAAAACTACGATTTATACCTCAAATATGTACATTTTCGAACAAAACATAAATGTATTGTATAACATGTTATAAGACTGTCATCTGATGAAGTTGTTTCTTGGTTAGTGACTAATTATATCTCTATTTTGTCAGTTTTGTGAAAGCTACCTATGCGGTAGTAACATGGTGAAAATATGCGGTTGTGTGTTTGGCTATTGTGGTTAGCTAATATAAATACATATTGTGTTTTCGCTGTAAAACATTTAAAAAATCGGAAATGATGGCTGGATTCACAAGATGTTTATCTTTCATTTGCTGTATTGGACTTGTGATTTCATGAAAATTATATTATATGATATCCCTGTCCCGTTAGGCTATGCTAGTCAGCTTTTTTGATGAGGAGGATCCCGGATCCGGGATGGGTATCACTGAAAGGTTAATTAATTAACAAACTATAGTTTTGGCAAGTCAGTTAGGACATCTACTTTGTGCATGACACAAGTAATTTTTCCAACAATTGTTTGCAGACAGATTATTTCACTTATAATTCACTGTATCACATTTCCAGTGGGTCAGAAGTTTACATACACTAAGGTGACTGTGCCTTTAAACAGCTTGGAAAATTCCAGAAAATGATGTCATGGCTTTAGAAGCTTCTGATAGGCTAATTGACATAATTTGAGTCAATTGGAGTTGTACCTATTTCAAGGCCTACCTTCAAACTCAGTGCCTCTTTGCTTGAAATCATGGGAAAATCAAAAGATATCAGACAAGACCTCAGAAAGAAATTTGTAGACCTCCACAAGTCTGGTTCATCCTTGGTAGCAATTCCCAAATGCCTGAAGGTACCACGTTCATCTGTACAAACAATAGTACGCAAGTATAAACACCATGGGACCACGCAGCCATCATATCAGGAAGGAGACGTGTTCTATCTGGAACAGGTATGAAAGTATCTATATCCACAGTAAAACGAGTCCTATATCGACATAACCTGAAAGGCCACTCAGCAAGGGAGAAGCCACTGCTCCAAAACCGCCATAAAAAAGCCAAACTATGGTTTGCAACTGCACATGGGGACAAAGATGGTACTTTTTGGAGAAATGTCCTCTGGTCTGATGAAACAAAAATAGAACTGTTTGGTGATAATGACCATCATTATGTTTGGAGGAAAAAGGGGGAAGCTTGCAAGCTGAAGAACACCATCCCAACCGTGAAGCACGGGGGTGGCAGCATCATGTTGTGGGGGTGCTTTGCTGCAGGAGGGACTGGTGCAATTCACAAAATAAATGGCATCATGAGCAAGGAAAATTATGTGGATATATTGAAGCAACATGTCAAGACATCAGTCAGGAAGTTAAAGCTTGGGTCACAAATTGGTCTTCCAAATGGACAATGACTCCAAGCATACTTCAAAGTTGTGGCAAAATGGCTTAACTTCTTATGGCTGCAGGGGCAGTATTGAGTAGCTTGGATGAAAGGTGCACAGAGGTGCCCAGAGTAAACGGCCTGCTCCTATGTCATAGTTGCTAATATATGCATATTATTATTAGTATTGGATAGACGACACTCTGAAGTTTCTAAAACGGTTTGAATCATGTCTGTGAGTATAACAGAACTCATATGGCAGGTAAAAACCTGAGAAAAAATCCAAACAGGAAGTGGGAATTCTGAGGCTGGTCGATTTTCAACCAAGATCCTATTGAAATCACAGCGAGATATGGATGAGTTTGCACTTCAACAGTCTGTAGAACCTTGTCTGATGCCTCTACTGTGAAGGGGGGCCGAATGAGAGGGGAATTAGTCAGGTCTGCCATGACCTGACCATGCTTTGACCATGCGCGTTCACATGAGAGGGAGCTCTGTTCCATCGCTCATCTGAAGTCAATGTTATTCTCCTGTTGGAACGTTATTGAAGATTTATGTTAAAAACATACTAAAGGATGATTCAATACATCGTTTGACATGTTTCTACTGACTGTTACGGAACTTTTGGACATTTCGTCAGCTTTTAGTGAACGCGCTTCCTGACGTTGGATTTGTTTACCAAACACGCTAACAAAAATAGCTATTTGGACATAAATTATGGACATTACTGAACAAAACGAACATTTCTTGTGGAAGTGGGAGTCCTGGGAGGGCATTCCGACGAAGATCAGCAAAGGTAAGTGAAGATTTATAATGCTTTTTATGAGTTTTGTTGACTGCACAATTTGGTGGGTAACTGTATGGCTTACTTTTGTGGCTGAACGCTGTTTTCAGATGATTGAATATTGTGTTTTGCCGTAAAGCTTTTTTTGAAATCTGACACAGCGGTTGCATTAAGAACAAGTGTATCTTTAATTCTATGTAAAACATGTATCTTTCATCAAAGTTTATGATGAGTATTTCTGTTATTTGACGTGGCTCTCTGCAATTTCTCCAGATATTTTGGAGACATTTCTGAACATGGCGCCAATGTAAACTGAGGTTTTTGGATATAAATATGAACTTAATCGAACAAGACATATATGTATTGTGTAACATGAAGTCCTATGAGTGTCATCTGATGAAGATCATCAAAGCTTAGTGATTCATTTTCTCTATTTGTGCTTTTTGTGACTCCTCTCTTTGCCTGGAAAAATGGCTGAATTTTTCTGTGAGTTGGTGGTGACCTAACATAATCATTTGTGGTGCTTTCGCTGAAAGCATATTAGCCTATTTGAAATCGGACACTTTGGTGGGATTAACAACATGGTATAAGATACACAAATGTGCATGTGTCTGCTCAAACGGTCAGAAACAGACTCCATGAGGGTGGTATGAGGGCCCGACGTCCACAGGTGGGGGTTGTGCTTACAGCCCAACACAGTGCAGGACGTTTGGCATTTGCCAGAGAACACCAAGATTGGCAAATTCGCCACTGGCGCCCTGTGCTCTTCACAGATGAAAACAGGTTCACACTGAGCACATGTGACAGACGTGACAGAGTCTGGAGACGCCGTGGAGAACGTTCTGCTGCCTGCAACATCTTCCAGCATGACCGGTTTGGCGGTGGGTCAGTCATGGTGTGGAGTGGCATTTCTTTGTGGGGCCGCACAGGCCTCCATGTGCTCGCCAGAGGTAGCCTGACTGCCATTAGGTACCGAGATGAGATCCTCAGACCCCTTGTGAGACCATATGCTGACACATGCACATTTGTGGCCTGCTGGAGGTCATTTTGCAGGGCTCTGTCAGTGCACCTCCTTGCACAAAGGCGGAGGTAGCGGTCCTGCTGCTGGGTCGTTGCCCTCCTACGGCCTCCTCCACGTCTCCTGATGTACTGGCCTGTCTCCTGGTAGCGCCTCCATGCTCTGGACACTACGCTGACAGACACAGCAAACCTTCTTGCCACAGCTCGCATTGATGTGCCATCCTGGATGAGCTGCACTACCTGAGCCACTTGTGTGGGTTGTAGACTCCGTCTCATGCTACCACTAGAGTGAAAGCACCGCCAGCATTCAAAAGTGACCAAAACATCAGCCAGGAAGCATAGGAACTGAGAAGTGGTCTGTGGTCACCACCTGCAGAACAACTCCTTTATTGGGGGTGTCTTGCTAATTGCCTATAATTTCCACCTTTTGTCTATTCCATTTGCACAACAGCATGTGAAATTTATTGTCAATCAGTGTTGCTTCCTAAGTGGACAGTTTGATTTCACAGAAGTGTGATTGACTTGGAGTTACATTGTGTTGTTTAAGTGTTCCCTTTATTTTTTTGAGCAGTGTATAATTATTTTTCAGTTTCACAATTTTTTAAACATACATTTTCTCCATTCTACGCTTGACAGGCAGTTCCCTTAGTCCACCACTTGGCACTGTGCATATGCATGGTCATAGCGGTGTATAGATTTACGAACACTCTCAAGCAAAAGTTAATATTGATCAATCTTACACTTTGCGTGGAAATGATCCCTAAGCACAGATTTGTGCCCCACACACACACACACACACACACACACACACACACACACACACACACACACACACACACACACACCACACACCACACACACACAGCGTGTGACACATTATACTGTAGGCCAGAGCCCTGAAAAAGGATTCACACTGTGGTTCAATTAGTAAACATTAATTATATGTTCTCTATTTATCCATTTAAATGGACTGGACTAATTTATCCAAAAGGTCTATTTATCCAATTACATTTAACTAGGCAAGTCCATTTACAATGACGGCCTACAACAGCTAAACCCGGACACCGCTGGCCGATTGTGCACCGCCCTCTGGGACTCCCAATGACGGCCTACACCAGCTAAACCCGTACACCGCTGGCCGATTGTGCACCGCCCTATGGGACTCCCAATCACGGCCTACACCAGCTAAACCCGGACACCGCTGGCCGATTGTGCACCGCCCTCTGGGACTCCCAATCACGGCCGGATGTGATACAGCCTGGATTAGAACCAGGTAGTGTAGTGACGCCTCTCTAACTGAGATATAGTGCCTTAGACCGCCACTCTGGAGTGGACAACTTTAATCAAAAGGTCTATTTATCCTTTTAAGTGGACTGGAGTACTTTATCCAAAAGGTCTATCTATTTAAGTGGACTGGACTTCTTTATCCAAAATGTCTATTTATCCAGGTCACTACAGTTAATAGTAATATGTCCCACTTAGGGGAAAAAAACGTGTTCTTCCTTTGTCCCCATAGGAGAACCCTTTTTGGTTCCAGAACCCTTTGGTGGAGGGTAGAACCCTTTTTGGTTCCAGAACCCTTTGGTGGAGGGTAGAACACTTTTTGGTTCCAGAACCCTTTGGTGGAGGGTAGAACTCTTTGGTTCCAGAACCCTTTGGTGGAGGGTAGAACCCTTTTTGGTTCCAGAACCCTTTGGTGGAGGGTAGAACCCTTTGATTCCAGAACCCTTTGGTGGAGGATAGAACCCTTTTTGGTTCCAGAACCCTTTGGTGGAGGGTAGAACCCTTTTTGGCTCCAGAACCCTTTGGTGGAGGGTAGAACCCTTTTTGGTTCCAGAACCCTTTGGTGGAGGGTAGAACCCTTTGATTCCAGAACCCTTTGGTGGAGGATAGAACCCTTTTTGGTTCCATAACCCTTTGGTGGAGGGTAGAACCCTTTTTGGTTCCAGAACCCTTTGGTGGAGGGTAGAACTCTTTGGTTCCAGAACCCTTTGGTGGAGGGTAGAACCCTTTTTGGTTCCAGAACCCTTTGGTGGAGGGTAGAACCCTTTGATTCCAGAACCCTTTGGTGGAGGATAGAACCCTTTTTGGTTCCAGAACCCTTTGGTGGAGGGTAGAACCCTTTTTGGTTCCAGAACCCTTTGGTGGAGGATAGAACCCTTTTTGGTTCCAGAACCCTTTGGTGGAGGGTAGAACCCTTTTTGGTTCCAGAACCCTTTGGTGGAGGGTAGAACTCTTTGGTTCCAGAACCCTTTGGTGGAGGGTAGAACCCTTTTTGGTTCCAGAACCCTTTGGTGGAGGGTAGAACTCTTTGGTTCCAGAACCCTTTGGTGGAGGGTTAACCTTTTTAAAGGGTTCCACTTAGAATCTTCTATGAGTGAAAGGGTTCTTTTCAGAGGGTTCTCCTGTGGGAACAGATGAATGAACCTTCATGGTTGTCAGTAGCACCTTTAATAAGAGTGCATTTCAGTAGAACAACTCTGAACAGAAAGTAAGTGACGGCTCCAGTGGCAAGCTAACTTAGCAACCAGAGAGTGACACCTTTATTGAAAGGCTAGTTCTTAAAGCTAACTTAGCAACCAGAGAGTGACACCTTTATTGAAAGGATAGTTCTTCAAGCTAACTTAGCAACCAGAGAGTGACACCTTTATTGAAAGGCTAGTTCTTCAAGCTAACTTAGCAACCAGAGAGTGACACCTTTATTGGAAGGATAGTTCTTCAAGCTATCTTAGCAACCAGAGAGTGACACCTTTATTGAAAGGATAGTTCTTCAAGCTAACTTAGCAACCAGAGAGTGACACCTTTATTGAAAGGATAGTTCTTCAAGCTAACTTAGCAACCAGAGAGTGACACCTTTATTGAAAGGCTAGTTCTTCAAGCTAACTTAGCAACCAGAGAGTGATACCTTTATTGAAAGGCTAGTTCTTCAAGCTAACTTAGCAACCAGAGAGTGACACCTTTATTGAAAGGATAGTTCTTCAAGCTAATTTAGCAACCAAAGAGTGACACCTTTATTGAAAGGCTAGTTCTTCAAGCTAACTTAGCAACCAGTGAGTGACACCTTTATTGAAAGGATAGTTCTTCAAGCTAACTTAGCAACCAGAGAGTGACACCTTTATTGAAAGGCTAGTTCTTCAAGCTAACTTAGCAACCAGAGAGTGACACCTTTATTGGAAGGATAGTTCTTCAAGCTATCTTAGCAACCAGAGAGTGACACCTTTATTGGAAGGCTAGTTCTTCAAATGTAAGTGTTCCTTACGGATTCCCCATACTGGGAAGGGAATAGGAGAGGCACCCACTCTGAGCTATGACCACTACACCACCTGACACCCACTCTGAGCTATGATCACTACACCATCTGACACCCACTCTGAGCTATGATCACTACACCACCTGACACCCACTCTGAGCTATGATCACTACACCACCTGACACCCACTCTGAGCTATGATCACTACACCACCTGACACCCACTCTGAGCTATGATCACTACACCACCTGACACCCACTCTGAGCTATGACCACTATACCATCTGACACCCACTCTGAGCTATGATCACTACGCCATCTGACACCCACTCTGAGCAATGATCACTACACCACCTGACACCCACTCTGAGCTATGATCACTACACCACCTGACACCCACTCTGAGCAATGATCACTACACCACCTGACACCCACTCTGAGCTATGATCACTACACCATCTGACACCCACTCTGAGCTATGACCACTACACCATCTGACACCCACTCTGAGCTATGATCACTACACCACCTGACACCCACTCTGAGCTATGATCACTACACCATCTGACACCCACTCTGAGCTATGATCACTACACCATCTGACACCCACTCTGAGCTATGATCACTACACCATCTGACACCCACTCTGAGCTATGACCACTACACCATCTGACACCCACTCTGAGCTATGATCACTACACCATCTGACACCCTCTCTGAGCTATGATCACTACACCACCTGACACCCACTCTGAGCTATGATCACTACACCACCTGACACCCACTCTGAGCTATGATCACTACACCATCTGACACCCACTCTGAGCTATGATCACTACACATTCTGACAACCACTCTGAGCTATGATCACTACACCATCTGACACCCACTCTGAGCTATGATCACTACACCATCTGACACCCACTCTGAGCTATGACCACTACACCACCTGACACCCACTCTGAGCTATGATCACTACACCATCTGACACCCACTCTGAGCTATGATCACTACACCATCTGACACCCACTCTGAGCTATGATCACCACACCATCTGACACCCTCTCTGAGCTATGATCACTACACCATCTGACACCCACTCTGAGCTATGACCACTAAACCACCTGACACCCACTCTGAGCTATGATCACTACACCACCTGACACCCACTCTGAGCTATGATCACTACACCATCTGACACCCACTCTGAGCTATGATCACTACACCACCTGACACCCACTCTGAGCTATGACCACTACACCACCTGGTACCCACTCTG
The DNA here is from genome assembly GCF_045679555.1 of Salvelinus alpinus. NCBI lineage: Eukaryota > Metazoa > Chordata > Actinopteri > Salmoniformes > Salmonidae > Salvelinus > Salvelinus alpinus. Next base: position 102,973,781 of record NC_092088.1, read on the forward strand.
AGCTATGACCACTACACCACCTGACACCCACTCTGAGCTATGATCACTATACCACCTGGTACCCACTCTGAGCTATGACCACTACACCACCTGACACCCACTCTGAGCTATGATCACTACACCACCTGGTACCCACTCTGAGCTATGACCACTACACCATCTGACACCCACTCTGAGCTATGACCACTACACCATCTGACACCCACTCTGAGCTATGATCACTACACCACCTGACACCCACTCTGAGCTATGACCACTACACCATCTGACACCCACTCTGAGCTATGATCACTACACCATCTGACACCCACTCTGAGCTATGATCACTACACCATCTGACACCCACTCTGAGCTATGATCACTACACCATCTGACACCCACTCTGAGCTATGATCACTACACCATCTGACACCCACTCTGAGCTATGATCACTACACCATCTGACACCCACTCTGAGCTATGATCACTAAACCACCTGACACCCACTCTGAGCTATGACCACTACACCACCTGACACCCACTCTGAGCTATGATCACGACACCATCTGACACCCACTCTGAGCTATGATCACTACACCATCTGACACCCACTCTGAGCTATGATCACTACACCACCTGACACCCACTCTGAGCTATGATCACTACACCACCTCGCACCCGCTCTGAGGTATGATCACTACACCACCTGACACCCACTCTGAGCTATGACCACTACACCACCTGACACCCACTCTGAGCTATGACCACTACACCATCTGACACCCACTCTGAGCTATGATCACTACACCACCTCGCACCCGCTCTGAGGTATGATCACTACACCATCTGACACCCACTCTGAGCTATGATCACTACACCATCTGACACCCACTCTGAGCTATGACCACTACACCACCTGACACCCACTCTGAGCTATGATCACTACACCATCTGACACCCACTCTGAGCTATGATCACAACACCACCTGGCACCCACTCTGAGCTATGACCACTACACCATCTGACACCCTCTCTGAGCTATGATCACTACACCATCTGACACCCACTCTGAGCTATGATCACTATACCACCTGACACCCACTCTGAGCTATGATCACTACACCATCTGACACCCACTCTGAGCTATGATCACTACACCATCTGACACCCTCTCTGAGCTATGATCACTACACCACCTGCCACCCACTCTGAGCTATGATCACTACACCACCTGACACCCACTCTGAGCTATGATCACTACGCCATCTGACACCCACTCTGAGCTATGATCACTACGCCATCTGACACCCTCTCTGAGCTATGATCACTACACCACCTGCCACCCACTCTGAGCTATGATCACTACACCACCTGACACCCACTCTGAGCTATGATCACTACACCATCTGACACCCACTCTGAGCTATGATCACTACACCATCTGACACCCTCTCTGAGCTATGATCACTATACCACCTGACACCCACTCTGAGCTATGATCACTACACCATCTGACACCCACTCTGAGCTATGATCACTACACCACCTGACACCCACTCTGAGCTATGATCACTACACCACCTGACACCCACTCTGAGCTATGATCACTACACCATCTGACACCCACTCTGAGCTATGATCACTACACCATCTGACACCCACTCTGAGCTATGATCACTACACCACCTGACACCCACTCTGAGCTATGATCACTACACCATCTGACACCCACTCTGAGCTATGATCACTACACCACCTGACACCCACTCTGATCTATGATCACTAGACCATCTGACACCCACTCTGAGCTATGATCACGACACCATCTGACACCCACTCTGAGCTATGATCACTAGACCATCTGACACCCACTCTGAGCTATGACCACTACACCATCTGACACCCACTCTGAGCTATGATCACTACACCATCTGACACCCACTCTGAGCTATGATCACTACACCACCTGACAGCCACTCTGAGCTATGATCACTATACCACCTGACACTCACTCTGAGCTATGACCACTACACCACCTGACACCCACTCTGAGCTATGACCACTATACCATCTGACACCCACTCTGAGCTATGATCACTACACCACCTGGCACCCACTCTGAGCTATGACCACTACACCACCTGACACCCACTCTGAGCTATGATCACTATACCACCTGACACTCACTCTGAGCTATGACCACTACACCACCTGACACCCACTCTGAGCTATGCCCACTATACCATCTGACACCCACTCTGAGCTATGATCACTACACCACCTGACACCCACTCTGAGCTATGATCACTACACCACCTGACACCCACTCTGAGCTATGATCACTAGACCACCTGACACCCACTCTGAGCTATGATCACTACACCACCTGACACCCACTCTGAGCTATGATCACTACACCACCTGACACCCACTCTGAGCTATGACCACTACACCACCTGACACCCACTCTGAGCTATGACCACTACACCATCTGACACCCACTCTGAGCTATGATCACTACACCACCTGACACCCACTCCGAGCTATGATCACTAGACCACCTGGTACCCACTCTGAGCTATGACCACTACACCATCTGACACCCTCTCTGAGCTATGATCACTACACCATCTGACACCCACTCTGAGCTATGACCACTACACCATCTGACACCCACTCTGAGCTATGATCACTACACCATCTGACACCCACTGGGCACACACACACACCCACTGGGCAAACACACCCACACACACACACACACACACACACACACACACACACACACACACACACACACACACACACACACACACACACACACACACACACACACACACACACACACACACACACACACACACGCTGGGCACGGTAACACTGGGAACCAGCTAGATCAGCATACTGATAACAGTTTCTCACGCTACTTTATGAAATCCATCAAATTTATAAATATTTCAATATTTTCCGTTGAGTGAAGCTCGGGTTGCTATAGCAACACCTAGACCGGCTAGCCTTAGGACTAAAGATGACTGGGGGGAAAAACACGGTGTACTCAGGATGTGATGTCACAAAGTAACCCAGCAACTGGATCCTCCCCGTGATCAGGATCATTATTTTTTAGATGCGTTTGGGCATCTGATATTACTGTAGCTTTCAGTTACCGGATACCACAATATAAACCCCTGAACATTTTAAAGTCACTGAACTTTTCCTTTTTTTTACCATTAAAAAAACCCCGCCAGATTTTCACCTAGATTCACTAAAAATTTATTTTAGGTAGAGTGTTATTTACAGACTACAAATAATAGTCAATCAGATTATCAGTAAGAACATTATCCATTCCTACAGTAGAATCTGTTGTTTGGGCTGTCAGTCGTCTCTCTGTCTGTTGTTTGGGCTGTCAGTCATCTCTCTATCTGTTGTTTGGGCTGTCAGTCGTCTCTCTGTCTGTTGTTTGGGCTGTCAGTCATCTCTCTGTCTGTTGTTTGGGCTGTCAGTCGTCTCTCTGTCTGTTGTTTGGGCTGTCAGTCGTCTCTGTCTGTTGTTTGGGCTGTCAGTCGTCTCTCTATCTGTTGTTTGGGCTGTCAGTCGTCTCTCTATCTGTTGTTTGGGCTGTCAGTCATCTCTCTATCTGTTGTTTGGCCTGTCAGTCATCTCTCTATCTGTTGTTTGGGCTGTCAGTCGTCTCTATCTGTTGTTTGGGCTGTCAGTCGTCTCTCTATCTGTTGTTTGGGCTGTCAGTCATCTCTCTATCTGTTGTTTGGCCTGTCAGTCATCTCTCTATCTGTTGTTTGGGCTGTCAGTCGTCTCTATCTGTTGTTTGGGCTGTCAGTCGTCTCTCTATCTGTTGTTTGGGCTGTCAGTCGTCTCTCTATCTGTTGTTTGGGCTGTCAGTCATCTCTCTATCTGTTGTTTGGGCTGTCAGTCATCTCTCTGTCTGTTGTTTGGGCTGTCAGTCGTCTCTGTCTGTTGTTTGGGCTGTCAGTCGTCTCTCTATCTGTTGTTTGGGCTGTCAGTCGTCTCTCTATCTGTTGTTTGGGCTGTCAGTCATCTCTATATCTGTTGTTTGGGCTGTCAGTCATCTCTATATCTGTTGTTTGGCCTGTCAGTCATCTCTATATCTGTTGTTTGGGCTGTCAGTCATCTCTCTGTCTGTTGTTTGGCCTGTCAGTCGTCTCTGTCTGTTGTTTGGGCTGTCAGTCGTCTCTCTATCTGTTGTTTGGGCTGTCAGTCATCTCTCTATCTGGTGTTTGGGCTGTCAGTCGTCTCTCTATCTGTTGTTTGGGCTGTCAGTCATCTCTCTGTCTGTTGTTTGGGCTGTCAGTTGTCTCTATCTGTTGTTTGGGCTGTCAGTCGTCTCTCTATCTGTTGTTTGGGCTGTCAGTTGTCTCTATCTGTTGTTTGGGCTGTCAGTCGTCTCTCTATCTGTTGTTTGGGCTGTCAGTCGTCTCTCGATCTGTTGGTTTGGGCTGTCAGTCGTCTCTATCTGTTGGGTTGGGCTGTCAGTCATCTCTATCTGTTGTTTGGGCTGTCAGTCGTCTCTCTGTCTGTTGTTTGGGCTGTCAGTCATCTCTCTATCTGTTGTTTGGGCTGTCAGTCATCTCTCTGTCTGTTGTTTGGGCTGTCAGTCGTCTCTGTCTGTTGTTTGGGCTGTCAGTCGTCTCTCTATCTGTTGTTTGGGCTGTCAGTCGTCTCTCTATCTGTTGTTTGGCCTGTCGGTCATCTCTCTGTCTGTTGTTTGGCCTGTCGGTCATCTCTCTATCTGTTGTTTGGCTTGTCAGTCATCTCTCTGTCTGTTGTTTGGGCTGTCAGTCATCTCTCTGTCTGTTGTTTGGGCTGTCAGTCGTCTCTGTCTGTTGTTTGGGCTGTCAGTCGTCTCTCTATCTGTTGTTTGGGCTGTCAGTCGTCTCTCTATCTGTTGTTTGGCCTGTCAGTCGTCTCTCTATTGTCACGTATCCAGTGGTGAGTGAAGGAGTCAAGCGCAGAGAGCAGGTTGTTTCGTGCAAGTGGATTTGTATTTAATAATCCGAACAGAAATATATATAAGACGCCTACGCCACACAACAAAAGGGCGCGTCAATAACCAGTCCACAATAACTAGGACGAAATTACAGTACGAAAACACCACCACAACAAACAGAATAACAAGCCCGCACAAAAGTCGGCGGGCCAACTGGGTTTAAATAACCCCCTACCCTAAACACAAAACAGGTGATACAAATAGACAAATTAGACAAACTCAACAGAAAACAGACAAGGGGATCGGTGGCAGCTAGTAGACCGGAGACGACGACCGCCGAGCGCCGCCCGAACGGGAAGAGGCACCATCCTCGGCGGGATTCGTAACAGTACCCCCCTCCCGACGCGCGGCTCCCGCAGCGCGCCGACCCCGGCCTCGAGGACGACCCGGAGGACGAGGAGCAGGGCGATCCGGATGGAGGCGGTGAAAGTCCTTTAAAATGGACGGATCCAAAATGTCCCCCACCGGTACCCAGCATCTCTCCTCCGGACCGTACTCCTCCCAGTCCACGAGGTACTGCAGGCCCCTCACCCGGCGTCTTGAGTCCAGAATGGCTCGTATCCTATACGCCGGGGACCCCTCGATGTCGAGAGGGGGAGGAGGGACCTCCGGTACCTCACCTTCCTGCAGGGGACCAGCTACCACCGGCCTGAGGAGAGACACATGAAACGAGGGGTTAATACGATAATAAGAGGGAAGTTGTAACCTATAACACACCTCGTTTATCCTCCTCAGGACTTTAAATGGCCCCACACACTGCGGCCCCAGCTTCCGGCAGGGCAGGCGGAGGGGCAGGTTTCGGGCCGAGAGCCAGACCCTGTCCCCTGGTGCGAACACAGGGGCCTCACTGCGGTGGCGGTCAGCGCTCCTTTTCTGCCGTTCACTGGCCTGTCTGAGAGAGTCCTGGACCGCTCGCCAGGTCTCTCTAGAGCGCTGTACCCACTCCTCCACCGCAGGAGCATCGGTCTGGCTCTGATGCCACGGAGCCAGGACCGGCTGGTACCCCAGTACACATTCGAAGGGCGACATGTTCGTTGATGAGTGGCGGAGTGAGTTCTGAGCCAACTCCGCCCACGGGACGTACCTCGCCCATTCTCCTGGCCGGTCCTGGCAATACGACCTCAGAAACCTACCCACTTCCTGGTTCACTCTTTCCACCTGCCCATTACTTTCGGGGTGATACCCAGAGGTGAGGCTGACCGAGACCCCCAGACGCTCCATAAACGCCCTCCACACCCGGGACGTGAACTGGGGACCTCGATCAGATACGATGTCCTCCGGCACCCCGTAATGCCGGAAGACGTGGGTAAATAGAGCCTCCGCAGTCTGTAGGGCCGTAGGGAGACCAGGTAATGGGAGGAGACGACAGGACTTAGAGAACCGATCCACAACGACCAGAATGGTAGTGTTCCCCTGAGATGGAGGAAGATCAGTCAAAAAATCTACCGAGAGATGAGACCATGGCCGTTGTGGAACCGGAAGGGGTTGTAACTTCCCTCTCGGTAGGTGCCTAGGAGCCTTACTCTGAGCGCATACCGAGCAGGAGGAGACATAGAGTCTCACGTCCTTAGCCAAGGTGGGCCACCAGTATTTCCCTCTAAGACCCCGCACTGTCCTCTCCACCCCCGGATGACCCGAAGAAGGTAGTGTGTGAGCCCACCGAATCAATCGATCACGGACACCAAGCGGTACGTACCTACGGCCAGTCGGACACTGGGACGGCACAGGTTCTACCCTCAACGCCCGCTCGATGTCCGCGTCCACCTCCCATACCACCGGAGCCACCAGACAAGAGGCGGGAAGGATGGGAGTCGGATCGATGGGCCGGTCATCCGTGTCATAGAGACGAGACAGCGCGTCGGCCTTAGTGTTGAGGGAACCTGGCCGATAAGAGATCGTGAATCTAAAACGAGTAAAGAACATGGCCCACCTCGCCTGACGCGGATTCAGTCTCCTCGCCTCTCGGATATACTCCAGATTGCGGTGGTCAGTCCAGATGAGAAAAGGGTACTTAGCCCCCTCAAGCCAGTGTCTCCACACCTTCAGGGCTTTTACCATAGCTAGTAGCTCCCTGTCCCCCACATCATAGTTCCGCTCCGCCGGACCGAGCTTCTTAGAAAAGAACGCACAGGGACGGAGCTTCGGTGGCGTGCCCGAGCGCTGTGATAGCACGGCTCCAACACCAGCCTCGGACGCATCCACCTCCACTATGAACGCTAATGAAGGGTCCGGATGCGCCAACACGGGAGCCTCAGTAAACCGTGCCTTCAACTGGTTGAAAGCTCCCTCTGCCTCGGCCGACCACTGTAGACGCACCGGCCCTCCCTTTAGCAGTGAGGTAATGGGTGCCGCCACTTGGCCAAAACGCCGGATAAACCTCCGGTAGTAATTGGCAAACCCTAAAAACCGCTGCACCTCCTTTACCGTGGTCGGAGTCGGCCAATTACGCACGGCGTTAACGCGGTCACTCTCCATCACCACCCCTGAGGTGGAAATGCGATAACCCAGGAAGGAAACGGCTTGTTTGGAGAACACACATTTCTCAGCCTTGACGTATAGGTCATGCTCCAGCAACCGCCCAAGGACCCTGCGCACCAGGGAGACATGCGCGGCGCGTGTGGCAGAATAGATCAAGATGTCATCAATATACATTACCACACCCTGCCCGTGCAAGTCCCTGAGAATCTCATCTACAAAGGATTGGAAGACGGCTGGAGCATTCTTTAACCCATACGGCATGACGAGGTACTCATAGTGGCCTGATGTGGTACTAAACGCTGTTTTCCACTCGTCTCCTCCCCGAATACGCACCAGATTATACGCGCTCCTGAGGTCCAGTTTTGTGAAAAAACGTGCTCCGTGGAATGATTCCACCGCCGTAGCGATGAGAGGTAGCGGATAACTAAATCCCACTGTGATTGAATTTAGACCTCGATAATCAATGCACGGACGCAGACCTCCCTCCTTCTTTCTCACAAAAAATAAACTCGAGGAGGCGGGTGACATGGAGGGCCGAATGAACCCCTGTCTCAGAGATTCCGTGACATATGTCTCCATAGCCAACGTCTCCTCCTGTGACAATGGGTACACATGACTCCTGGGAAGTGCAGCGTTCTCCTGGAGGTTTATCACGCAATCCCACCGTCGATGAGGTGGTAATTTGGTCGCTTTCTTCTTACTAAAAGCGATAGCCAAATCGGCATATTCTGGGGGAATGCGCACAGTGGAAACCTGGTCTGGACTCTCCACCGATGTGGCACCGATGGAAACTCCCACACACCTACCTGAACACTCCTCTGACCACCCCTGAAGAGCTCCCTGTCTCCAAGAAATGAGGGGATTGTGAATGGCTAGCCAGGGAACCCCCAACACCACCGGAAACCCAGGTGAATCAATAAGGTAGAAACTAATCTGCTCCCTATGATCCCCCTGCGTTACCATGTCCAGCGGAATCGTGGCCTCCCTGATCAGCCCTGACCCTAACGGTCGGCTATCTAAGGAGTGCACAGGGAAAGGTGGGTCTATCTGTACCAACGGAATACCCAACTTACGGGCGAGACCGCGATCCATAAAACTCCCAGCTGCGCCTGAGTCTACTAGCGCCTTATGCTGGAGAGAGGGGAAAAACGCAGGGAAAAAAATAACCAAAAACATGTGACCGACAGGAAGCTCTGGGTGAGTCTTGTGCCTACTCACCTGGGGTGACCGAGAAGTATTCCGCCTGCCATCTCTACTCCCAGAGGCACTCCTCCAGCACCGGTCCGAAGTGTGTCCTCTTCGACCACAATAGGTGCAAGAGAAGCCACCTCCTCCGGCCCCCCTAGATGCAGCCCCTCCCAACTCCATCGGAGTTGGAGCGGGAGGGCTGGGAGGTGGAACTGACAGGACCCCCTCTGAACGCCCGCGGGCAGCTAGCAGGTTGTCCAGTCGTATAGACATGTCAATGAGCTCATCGAGGGAGAGTGTAGTGTCTCGACAAGCTAGCTCCCGGCGGACGTCCTCCCGAAGGCTACATCGATAATGGTCTATCAGGGCCCTGTCATTCCACCCCGCACCAGCAGCCAAGGTCCGGAACTCCAAGGCGAAGTCTTGCGCACTCCTCGTCTCCTGTCTGAGGTGGAACAGTCGCTCACCCACCGCTCGGCCTTCCTGAGGGTGGTCAAATACGGCCCGAAAGCGGCGGGTGAACTCTGGGTAGTGGTCCCGAACCGAGTCTGGGCCGTTCCAGACCGCGTTAGCCCATTCCAGGGCTCTACCCGTTAGACAGGAGATGAGGAGGCTAACACTCTCCTCTCCAGAGGGAGTCGGATGAACGGTGGCCAAGTAGAGCTCCAACTGGAGCAAAAACCCCTGGCACCCAGCCACCGCTCCGTCGTACTCCCTTGGGAGCGCGAGACGCAATGCGCCTGAGCCCGATGCCGACGGTGAAGGAATAGGTCGCGACGTCTGTGAAGGAGCTGGGGTAGATGTCGGGATACCACTCCTCTCCCATCGCTCCATCCTCTCCATCATCATGTCCATCGCTGACCCAATCCGATGGAGAACGGCGGTGTGATGAAGGACACGCTCCTCCATCGATGGAAGAGGGGTGGTTGCTGCCTCTGCTGACTCCATAGGTTTGGTGCGGGCTTCTGTCACGTATCCAGTGGTGAGTGAAGGAGTCAAGCGCAGAGAGCAGGTTGTTTCGTGCAAGTGGATTTGTATTTAATAATCCGAACAGAAATATATATAAGACGCCTACGCCACACAACAAAAGGGCGCGTCAATAACCAGTCCACAATAACTAGGACGAAATTACAGTACGAAAACACCACCACAACAAACAGAATAACAAGCCCGCACAAAAGTCGGCGGGCCAACTGGGTTTAAATAACCCCCTACCCTAAACACAAAACAGGTGATACAAATAGACAAATTAGACAAACTCAACAGAAAACAGACAAGGGGATCGGTGGCAGCTAGTAGACCGGAGACGACGACCGCCGAGCGCCGCCCGAACGGGAAGAGGCACCATCCTCGGCGGGATTCGTAACATCTGTCTGTTGTTTGGGCTGTCAGTCATCTCTCTATCTGTTGTTTGGGCTGTCAGTCATCTCTCTATCTGTTGTTTGGCCTGTCAGTCATCTCTCTATCTGTTGTTTGGGCTGTCAGTCATCTCTCTGTCTGTTGTTTGGGCTGTCAGTTGTCTCTATCTGTTGTTTGGGCTGTCAGTCGTCTCTCTATCTGTTGTTTGGGCTGTCAGTTGTCTCTATCTGTTGTTTGGGCTGTCAGTTGTCTCTATCTGTTGTTTGGGCTGTCAGTCATCTCTCTGTCTGTTGTTTGGGCTGTCAGTTGTCTCTATCTGTTGTTTGGGCTGTCAGTCATCTCTCTATCTGTTGTTTGGGCTGTCAGTCATCTCTCTATCTGTTGTTTGGCCTGTCAGTCATCTCTCTATCTGTTGTTTGGGCTGTCAGTCATCTCTCTGTCTGTTGTTTGGGCTGTCAGTTGTCTCTATCTGTTGTTTGGGCTGTCAGTCGTCTCTCTATCTGTTGTTTGGGCTGTCAGTTGTCTCTATCTGTTGTTTGGGCTGTCAGTTGTCTCTATCTGTTGTTTGGGCTGTCAGTCGTCTCTCTGTCTGTTTGGGCTATCAGTCGTCTCTCTATCTGTTGTTTGGGCTGTCAGTTGTCTCTATCTGTTGTTTGGGCTGTCAGTCGTCTCTCTGTCTGTTTGGGCTGTCAGTCATCTCTCTATCTGTTGTTTGGGCTGTCAGTCGTCTCTATCTGTTGTTTGGGCTGTCAGTCATCTCTCTATCTGTTGTTTGGCCTGTCAATCATCTTTGCTGGTTTTATCTGCCTAGCTCAGGGATGGATGGCAAGAGAGCCCTGCAGTTCAGTGTCTGGTTCTTACAGTGGAATAGATTAGATGGGAGAGTCTCTATCGTGTGTGTGTGTGTGTGTGTGTGTGTGTGTGTGTGTGTGTGTGTGTGTGTGTGTGTGTGTGTGTATAGATAGATGGGAGAGGCTGTGTAATGTTTCATCATCCTCTACCCAGACTGCGTGGTGAGGAGAGCAGCTAGCTAGGCCAGACATTAGTATGCCCCCGGTGTACCACAATGACACAAACCTCACTCCTCACTCATTAACCAGCAGCAGATGTAGAAACCATATTGGTCAGAAGGTAGGATGAAAATCTAGCCGGCCGAAGGCCGTAACCTGAAATGATATTCTCCCTTGAAGGGGCAGGCAGGTAGACAGGCAGGCAAGCAGGTAGACAGGTAGACAGGCAGGTAGACAGGCAGTTAGACAGGGCAGGTAGGTAGAGAGGCAGGTAGACAGACAGGTAGACAGGCAGGTAAGTAGACAGTCAGGCAGGTTTACAGGCAGGTAGACAGGCAGGTAGGTAGACAGGAAGTCAGGCAGGTAGACAGGCAGGTAGACAGGCAGGTAGACAGGCAGGTAAGTAGACAGAAGGTCAGGCAGGTAGGTAGACAGGAAGTCAGGCAGGTAGACAGGCAGGTAGACAGGCAGGTAGACAGGCAGGTACACATACCCCATCGATTCACAAAATCCTTTAGACCGCTCATTTGCCGGTGCAGGTGTAGATTTGAGAATGTCAGAAACACAACAGAACTGTAGTGACATCACAAAGATCAGGAAGAAGAGGCAGAACAGACACAAAGTAACCTTCCCTTTAATGTGATGAAAGGCTCTGGGTCGATCCAGCTGGCTGGAAGTAACCTTCCCTTTAATGTGATGAAAGGCTCTGGGTGGATCTAGCTGGCTGGAAGTAACCTTCCCTTTAATGTGATGAAAGGCTCTGGGTGGATCTAGCTGGCTGGAAGTAACCTTCCCTTTAATGTGATGAAAGGCTCTGGGTGGATCCAGCTGGCTGGAAGTAACCTTCCCTTTAATGTGATGAAAGGCTCTGGGTGGATGTAGCTGGCTGGAAGTAACCTTCCCTTTAATGTGATGAAAGGCTCTGGGTGGATCTAGCTGGCTGGAAGTAACCTTCCCTTTAATGTGATGAAAGGCTCTGGGTGGATCTAGCTGGCTGGAAGTAACCGTCCCTTTAATGTGATGAAAGGCTCTGGGTGGATCTAGCTGGCTGGAAGTAACCATCCCTTTAATGTGATGAAAGGCTCTGGGTGGATCTAGCTGGCTGGAAGTAACCTTCCCTTTAATGTGATGAAAGGCTCTGGGTCGATCCAGCTGGCTGGAAGTAACCTTCCCTTTAATGTGATGAAAGGCTCTGGGTGGATGTAGCTGGCTGGAAGTAACCTTCCCTTTAATGTGATGAAAGGCTCTGGGTGGATCTAGCTGGCTGGAGGTAACCTTCCCTTTAATGTTTTTTATATTTTTTTAAACCTTTATTTAACTAGGCAAATCAGTTAAGAACAAATTCTTATTAACAATGACAGTCTACCAAAAGGCAAAGGGCCTCCTGCGGGGATGGGGCCTGGGATTAAACATAAACGAATAAATCAAATGTAAATATAGAATGTGTTGAAAGGCACTGGGTGGATCTAGCTAGCTGGAGGTAACAGTAGCTCAGGAACAGGGGGGCTTGGAGCTGGGGGTTCTTGTAATATGACAGGCCTGAGATAGGATCACGGTTGGCATTTGGATTAGGATCAGGGTTTGCCATTTGAATTGCATTACCCAGACAGCTTGTTTGTATGTGTAGATTTGAGAATGTCACAAACACAACAGCAATGTTCAACAACATCACATAGATTAGGAAGAGCACGAAGAGGAAGAAGTCCTTCCCGTTGATTTGATAAAAAGCCTCAGATCCATCTAGCTGCTGGAGGACGGAAGCTTGGGGTTGGCAGCCGGGCTGTGGGCTTGGAGTTGGGGGTTCTTGTAATGTGACAGGCCTGAGATAGGATCAGGGTTGACATTTGGACTGCATTACCCAGACAGCTCTAGGTATCTAGTCTGCTCAGACTCCATGACAGCTGCTGCCATTAACCAGACTGAGGAAGGCGTGGATGGAGACTAGGACCTTTCTCAAGACTGGTGGATGGAGACTAGGACCTTTCTCAAGACTGGTGGATGGAGACTAGGACCTTTCTCAAGACTGGTGGATGGAGACTAGGACCTTTCTCAAGACTGGTGGATGGAGACTAGGACCTTTCTCAAGACTGGTGGATGGAGACTAGGACCTTTCTCAAGACTGGTGGATGGAGACTAGGACCTTTCTCAAGACTGGTGGATGGAGACTAGGACCTTTCTCAAGACTGGTGGATGGAGACTAGGACCTTTCTCAAGACTGGTGGATGGAGACTAGGACCTTTCTCAATACTGGTGGATGGAGACTAGGACCTTTCTCAAGACTGGAGGATGAGACTAGGACCTTTCTCAAGACTGGTGGATGGAGACTAGGACCTTTCTCAAGACTGGTGGATGGAGACTAGGACCTTTCTCAAGACTGGTGGATGGAGACTAGGACCTTTCTCAAGACTGGTGGATGGAGACTAGGACCTTTCTCAAGACTGGTGGATGGAGACTAGGACCTTTCTCAAGACTGGTGGATGGAGACTAGGACCTTTCTCAAGACTGGTGGATGGAGACTAGGACCTTTCTCAAGACTGGTGGATGGAGACTAGGACCTTTCTCAAGACTGGTGGATGGAGACTAGGACCTTTCTCAAGACTGGTGGATGGAGACTAGGACCTTTCTCAAGACTGGTGGATGGAGACTAGGACCTTTCTCAAGACTGGTGGATGGAGACTAGGACCTTTCTCAAGACTGGTGGATGGAGACTAGGACCTTTCTCAAGACTGGTGGATGGAGACTAGGACCTTTCTCAAGACTGGTGGATGGAGACTAGGACCTTTCTCAAGACAGGTGGATGGAGACTAGGACCTTTCTCAAGACAGGTGGATGGAGACTAGGACCTTTCTCAAGACTGGTGGATGGAGACTAGGACCTTTCTCAAGACTGGTGGATGGAGACTAGGACCTTTCTCAAGACAGGTGGATGGAGACCAGGATCAGTATTTAGACAGCCACAGGTGAATGGATTTGGTGTTTTCAGGGACAGAGTACTTCCCCACAACAGAGTACAGTAGATTGCTACACCTCTGGTAATTACGTGTGGATGGATCTCAAAATTAGAGTTTTTTTTATTGCTCTGTATTGCTAAATGTAAAGAAATGGGCAAAGACATTAGTCTTCTGAAGATCCAGCATGTCTTACGAGGTCCCAGTATAAAGTCCTTATTAGGACAGTATAGACGTGTTGTAAGGATACAGTCCATCTACAGAGGATAAGAAGTTATATCCAGTAGCTAATCGATTATATCCATCCCTGGACCAAGGTGGTTAGAATAGGGGATTCAACCTGAGACTGGACAGGGGATTCAACCTGAGACTGGACAGGGGATTCAACCTGAGCCTGGACAGGGGATTCAACCTGAGCCTGGACAGGGGATTCAACCTGAGCCTGGACAGGGGATTCAACCTGAGACTGGACAAGGGATTCAACCTGAGACTGGACAAGGGATTCAACCTGAGACTGGACAAGGGATTCAACCTGAGACTGGACAGGGGATTCAACCTGAGACTTGACAGGGGATTCAACCTGAGACTGGACAGGGGATTCAACCTGAGACTGGACAGGGGATTCAACCTGAGATTGGACAGGGGATTCAACCTGAGCCTGGACAGGGGATTCAACCTGAGCCTGGACAGGGGATTCAACCTGAGCCTGGACAGGGGATTCAACCTGAGACTGGACAGGGGATTCAACCTGATACTGGACAGGGGATTCAACCTGAGACTGGACAGGGGATTCAACCTGATTGAGACTGGACAGGGGATTCAACCTGAGCCTGGACAGGGGATTCAACCTGAGCCTGGACAGGGGATTCAACCTGATTGAGACTGGACAGGGGATTCAACCTGGTTGAGACTGGACAGGGGATTCAACCTGATTGAGACTGGACAGGGGATTTAACCTGAGCCTGGACAGGTGATTCAACCTGAGCCTGGACAGGGGATTCAACCTGACTGAGACTGGACAGGGGATTCAACCTGAGACTGGACAGGGGATTCAACCTGAGACTGGACAGGGGATTCAACCTGAGACTGGACATGGAATTGAAAATATGCTGAGCACTTATGGCTGCTTTTCCTTCACTCTGTGGTCCAACTAATCCCAAACCATCTCAATTGGGTTGAGGTCGGGTGATTGTGGAGCCCAGGTCATCTTATGCAGCACCATCACTCTCCTTCTTGGTCAAATAGCCCTTACACAGCCTGGAGGTGTGTTTTGGGTAATTGGTTTGCACTTAGTCCTACTTAGCGCAAACCAGATGGGATGTCGTATCGCTGCAGAATGCCTTGAATTCTAAATAAATAATCTAGTGTCACCAGCAAAGCACCCCCACACCATCACACTTCCTCCTCCATGCTTCACGGTGGGAACCACACGTGAGAAGATCATCCATTCACCTACACTGCGTCTCACAAAGACACGGCGGTTGGAACCAAAAATCTCAGTCAATACGGTTGATGTTCAGATGTGTCTGTTACTTGAACTCTGTGGAGCATTTATTTGGGCTGCAATCTGAGGTGCAGTTAACTCGAATGAACGTATCCTCTGCAGCAGAGGTAACTTTGGGTCCTTCCTTTCCTGTGACTTTCCTCATGAGAGCCAGTTTCATCATAGCGCTTGAGGGTTTTTGCGACTGCACTTGAAGAACCTTTCAAAGTTCTTGAAATGTTCCAGATTGACTGACCTTCCTGTCTTAAAGTAATGATGGACTGTCGTTTCTCTTTGCTTATTTGAGCTGTTCTTGCCATAATATGGACTTGGTCTTTTACCAAATAGGGCTATCTTCTGTATACCACCCCTACCTTGTCACAACAACTGATTGGCTCAAACGCATTAAGAAGGAAAACAAATTCCCTATTTTTTTATTTTTAAACAAGGCACACCTGTTAATTGAAATGCATTCCAGGTGACTACCTCATGAAGCTGGTTGAGAGAATGCCAAGAGTGTGCAAAGCTGTCATCAAAGCATCAAAGGGTTTAACATGTTTTAAATGTAACCTTTATTTACCTAGGCAGAAGTCAGAACAAATTCTTATTTACAATGACGGCCTACAGGGGAACATTGGGTTAACTGCCTTGTTCAGGGGCAGAATGACAGATTTTTACCTTGTCAGCTCGGGGATTCGATCCAGCAACCTTTTAGGTTATGGGCCCAACGCTCTAACCGCTAGGCTACCTGCAGGGTGGCTACAGTACTTTGAAGAATCTCAAATCTATTTTGATTTGTTTAACACTTTTTTTTGGTTACCACATGATTCCATATGTGTTATTTCATAGTTTTGATGTCTTCACTATTATTCTACAATGTAGAAAATAGTAAAAAATAAAGAAAAACCCTTGAATGAGTAGGTATGTCCAAACTTTTGATTGGTACTGTCTGGAACACGATGCCCTTCGGGATGCAGATTGAGAGTTGGGGAAAATACACGATCAGTTTGCTACATTAGCCTGGAAGGATCTTCCAGAGAGAAGGCTTGTTTTTCAGTCTTGTTCCTTCATTAATGGTGGATTCATTGCTTGTCAGGTAAGCCTCTGGGGAAACCACAGAAACCTGGGTAATGGAATGTTTTGCTCCTTCACATTTCCTCATGTAGTGTGTCCCGATTGGCCAAAAGTAGTACACTATATAGGGAATAGGGGACATTTGGGAAGCAGACGTAAATCGCTCAAATTGAAGCTTAATTTCCTCAGAACAAGTTCGGTTTTCACTTTGATTGTCTTCCAGCCATGTTTTTCTTCACTGTCCATTCTGAACAGACCGCCAGGCACGATGAGGAAAGGAGTCCTGTCCTGAAAATACATTGTCCTTCTGTTTCTGATGTCTGGGGGGGGGCAATAAAATGAATGAATATGGTGAGCTACCATCACCTCACAACATTATTTTTTTTTTTTTACAATGTAGTTTTCACTCCAATCTTCTTTATGGGCAGAGTCTAGGACAGGAGTGTGTGATTGTGTCTGTGGAGGGGACCTTTTCTGCTGAGAAGATGGGTCAGTAGTTCTGTGGTCAGTATGGTCTGATAGTAACCAGTAATGATTCCTGGTCAGGAAGGTCTGGTAGTAACCAGTAATGATTCCTGGTCAGGATGGTCTGGTAGTAACCAGTAATGATTCCTGGATGGTCTGGTAGTAACCAGTAATGATTCCTGGATGGTCTGGTAGTAACCAGTAATGATTCCTGGATGGTCTGGTAGTAACCAGTAATGATTCCTGGTCAGGATGGTCTGGTAGTGACCAGTAATGATTCCTGGTCTGGATGGTCTGGTAGTAACCAGTAATGATTCCTGGTCAGGATGGTCTGATAGTAACCAGTAATGATTCCTGGTCAGGATGGTCTGGTAGTAACCAGTAATGATTCCTGGTCAGGATGGTCTGGTAGTAACCAGTAATGATTCCTGGTCAGGATGGTCTGGTAGTAACCAGTAAATGATTTCTGGTCAGGATGGTCTGGTAGTAACCAGTAAATGATTTCTGGTCAGTATGGTCTGGTAGTAACCAGTAATGATTCCTGGATGGTCTGATAGTAACCAGTAATGATTCCTGGTCAGGATGGTCTGATAGTAACCAGTAATGATTCCTGGATGGTCTGGTAGTAACCAGTAATGATTCCTGGTCAGTATGGTCTGATAGTTACCAGTAATGATTCCTGGATGGTCTGATAGTAACCAGTAATGATTCCTGGTCAGGATGGTCTGATAGTAACCAGTAATGATTCCTGGTCAGGATGGTCTGGTAGTAACCAGTAATGATTCCTGATCAGGATGGTCTGGTAGTAACCAGTAATGATTCCTGGTCAGGATGGTCTGGTAGTAACCAGTAATGATTCCTGGTCAAGATGGTCTGGTAGAAACCAGAAATAGAAAAACAGAGAAATAATGACTAGTTTTGTGTGTTACATAATATCGATGTCTACTCCCGCACAGAAATCGAATTAGCATAACACAACAAATCCCATTAAAATCTGTATCCTCCATCTGAATGGTTTGGGCTACAAACTAATATGACCTCCCTATTGGAAGGGGAGACTCTCACGAACAGACACACGTTGTTGTTTGCTGTACGACGCTCCACAAGCCTCACAACACTCGTCTGAAGGTCACCCAGTAACCTGCCGAAAGATGAACGGAAGTGAATAGGAACTTTCATATATATATCTCAGACACTTCAAAACAAACTTCCTTTTGACATTTAAAAAATATATATCTGTTTTGTCATGTATGAATATGTTATTCAATGTGTTTCTACGTTCTCATCCAGGGGTGTTAAACTCATTCCATGGATTGCCTAGGGTCTGCAGGGTTTTTCTTTCAATTCAGACCTAGACAACCAGGTGAGGGGAGTTACTGAGACCTAGAAAACCAGGTGAGGGGAGTTACTGAGACCTAGAAAACCAGGTGAGGGGAGTTCCTTACTGAGACCTAGACAACCAGGTGAGGGGAGTTCCTTACTGAGACCTACACAACCAGGTGAGGGGAGTTCCTTACTGAGACAACCAGGTGAGGGGAGTTCCTTACTGAGACCTAGACAACCAGGTGAGGGGAGTTCCTTACTGAGACCTAGACAACCAGGTGAGGGGAGTTCCTTACTGAGATCTAGACAACCAGGTGAGAGGAGTTCCTTACTGAGATCTAGACAACCAGGTGAGGGGAGTTCCTTACTGAGACAACCAGGTGAGGGGAGTTCCTTACTGAGATCTAGACAACCAGGTGAGGGGAGTTCCTTACTGAGACAACCAGGTGAGGGGAGTTCCTTACTGAGATCTAGACAACCAGGTGAGGGGAGTTCCTTACTGAGATCTAGACAACCAGGTGAGAGGAGTTCCTTACTGAGACCTAGACAACCAGGTGAGGGGAGTTCCTTACTGAGACAACCAGGTGAGGGGAGTTCCTTACTGAGATCTAGACAACCAGGTGAGGGGAGTTCCTTACTGAGACAACCAGGTGAGGGGAGTTCCTTACTGAGATCTAGACAACCAGGTGAGGGGAGTTCCTTACTAAGACCTAGACAACCAGGTGAGGTGAGTTCCTTACTGAGACCTAGACAACCAGGTGAGGGGAGTTCCTTACTGAGACCTAGACAACCAGGTGAGAGGAGTTCCTTACTGAGACCTAGACAACCAGGTGAGGGGAGTTCCTTACTGAGACCTAGACAACCAGGTGAGGGGAGTTCCTTACTGAGACCAAGACAACCAGGTGAGGGGAGTTCCTTACTGAGACCTAGACAACCAGGTGAGAGGAGTTCCTTACTGAGACCTAGACAACCAGGTGAGGGGAGTTCCTTACTGAGACCTAGACAACCAGGTGAGGGGAGTTCCTTACTGAGACCTAGACAACCAGGTGAGGGGAGTTCCTTACTGAGACCTAGACAACCAGGTGAGGGGAGTTCCTTACTGAGATCTAGACAACCAGGTGAGAGGAGTTCCTTACTGAGACCTAGACAACCAGGTGAGGGGAGTTCCTTACTGAGATCTAGACAACCAGGTGAGAGGAGATCCTTACTGAGACCTAGACAACCAGGTGAGGGGAGTTCCTTACTGAGACCTAGACAACCAGGTGAGAGGAGTTCCTTACTGAGACCTAGACAACCAGGTGAGGGGAGTTCCTTACTGAGACCTAGACAACCAGGTGAGAGGAGATCCTTACTGAGACCTAGACAACCAGGTGAGGGGAGTTCCTTACTAAGATCTAGACAACCAGGTGAGGGGAGTTCCTTACTGAGATCTAGACAACCAGGTGAGGGGAGTTCCTTACTGAGACCTAGACAACCAGGTGAGGGGAGTTGTTTACTGAGACCTAGACAACCAGGTGAGGGGAGTTCCTTACTGAGACCTAGACAACCAGGTGAGAGGAGATCCTTACTGAGACCTAGACAACCAGGTGAGGGGAGTTCCTTACTGAGACCTAGACAACCAGGTGAGAGGAGATCCTTACTCAGACCTAGACAACCAGGTGAGGGGAGTTCCTTACTGAGACCTAGACAACCAGGTGAGAGGAGATCCTTACTCAGACCTAGACAACCAGGTGAGAGGAGATCCTTACTGAGACCTAGACAACCAGGTGAGGGGAGTTCCTTACTGAGACCTAGACAACCAGGTGAGAGGAGATCCTTACTGAGATCTAGACAACCAGGTGAGAGGAGTTCCTTACTGAGACCTAGACAACCAGGTGAGAGGAGTTCCTTACTGAGACCTAGACAACCAGGTGAGGGGAGTTCCTTACTGAGACCTAGACAACCAGGTGAGGGGAGTTCCTTACTGAGATCTAGACAACCAGGTGAGAGGAGTTCCTTACTCAGACCTAGACAACCAGGTGAGGGGAGTTCCTTACTGAAACCTAGACAACCAGGTGAGGGGAGTTCCTTACTGAGACCTAGACAACCAGGTGAGAGGAGTTCCTTACTGAGATCTAGACAACCAGGTGAGGAGAGTTCCTTACTGAGACCTAGACAACCAGGTGAGAGGAGTTCCTTACTGAGACCAAGACAACCAGGTGAGGGGAGTTCCTTACTGAGACCAAGACAACCAGGTGTGGGGAGTTCCTTACTGAGACCAAGACAACCAGGTGAGAGGAGTTCC
This sequence comes from Salvelinus alpinus, assembly GCF_045679555.1. Taxonomy (NCBI): domain Eukaryota; kingdom Metazoa; phylum Chordata; class Actinopteri; order Salmoniformes; family Salmonidae; genus Salvelinus; species Salvelinus alpinus. The sequence continues at coordinate 102,994,394 of NC_092088.1, forward strand.
TTACTGAGACCTAGACAACCAGGTGAGGAGAGTTCCTTACTGAGACCTAGACAACCAGGTGAGGGGAGTTCCTTACTGAGACCAAGACAACCAGGTGAGAGGAGTTCCTTACTGAGACCAAGACAACCAGGTGAGGGGAGTTCCTTACTGAGACCTAGACAACCAGGTGAGAGGAGTTCCTTATTGAGACCAAGACAACCAGGTGAGGGGAGTTCCTTACTGAGACCAAGACAACCAGGTGAGGGGAGTTCCTTACTGAGACCAAGACAACCAGGTGAGGGGGGGTTCCTTACTCAGACCTAGACAACCAGGTGAGGGGAGATCCTTACTGAGACCTAGACAACCAGGTGAGGTGAGGGGAGTTCCTTACTGAGACCTAGACAACCAGGTGAGGGGAGATCCTTACTGAGACCTAGACAACCAGGTGAGGGGAGTTCCTTACTGAGACCTAGACAACCAGGTGAGGGGAGTTCCTTACTGAGATCTAGACAACCAGGTGAGAGGAGTTCCTTACTGAGACCTAGACAACCAGGTGAGGAGAGTTCCTTACTGAGACCTAGACAACCAGGTGAGGGGAGTTCCTTACTGAGATCTAGACAACCAGGTGAGAGGAGTTCCTTACTGAGACCTAGACAACCAGGTGAGGGGAGTTCCTTACTGAGACCTAGACAACCAGGTGAGGGGAGTTCCTTACTCAGACCTAGACAACCAGGTGAGGGGAGGTCCTTACTGAGACCTAGACAACCAGGTGAGGGGAGTTCCTTACTGAGTCCTAGACAACCAGGTGAGGGGAGTTCCTTACTGAGATCTAGACAACCAGGTGAGGGGGGTTCCTTACTGAGACCTAGACAACCAGGTGATGGGAGTTCCTTACTGAGACCTAGACAACCAGGTGAGGGGAGTTCCTTACTGAGACCTAGACAACCAGGTGAGGGGAGTTCCTTACTGAGATCTAGACAACCAGGTGAGGGGAGTTCCTTACTGAGACCTAGACAACCAGGTGAGGGGAGTTCCTTACTGAGACCTAGACAACCAGGTGAGAGGAGTTCCTTATTAAGACCTAGACAACCAGGTGAGGGTAGTTCCTTACTGAGACCTAGACAACCAGGTGAGGGGAGTTCCTTACTGAGATCTAGACAACCAGGTGAGAGGAGTTCCTTACTGAGACCTAGACAACCAGGTGAGGGGAGTTCCTTACTGAGACCTAGACAACCAGGTGAGGGGAGTTCCTTACTGAGATCTAGACAACCAGGTGAGAGGAGTTCCTTACTGAGACCTAGACAACCAGGTGAGGGGAGTTCCTTACTGAGACCTAGACAACCAGGTGAGGGGAGTTCCTTACTGAGACCTAGACAACCAGGTGAGGGGAGTTCCTTACTGAGATCTAGACAACCAGGTGAGAGGAGTTCCTTACTGAGACCTAGACAACCAGGTGAGGGGAGTTCCTTACTGAGACCTAGACAACCAGGTGAGAGGAGTTCCTTACTGAAACCTAGACAACCAGGTGAGGGGAGTTCCTTACTGAGACCTAGACAACCAGGTGAGGGGAGTTCCTTACTGAGACCTAGACAACCAGGTGAGGGGAGTTCCTTACTGAGACCTAGACAACCAGGTGAGAGGAGTTCCTTACTGAGATCTAGACAACCAGGTGAGAGGAGTTCCTTACTGAGATCTAGACAACCAGGTGAGAGGAGTTCCTTCCTGAGACCTAGACAACCAGGTGAGGGGGGTTCCTTACTGAGACCTAGACAACCATGTGAGGGGAGTTCCTTACTGAAACCTAGACAACCAGGTGAGGGGAGTTCCTTACTGAGACCTAGACAACCAGGTGAGAGGAGTTCCTTACTGAGATCTAGACAACCAGGTGAGAGGAGTTCCTTACTGAGACCTAGACAACCAGGTGAGTTCCTTACTGAGACCTAGACAACCAGGTGAGTTCCTTACTGAGACCTAGACAACCAGGTGAGTTCCTTACTGAGACCTAGACAACCAGGTGAGGGGAGTTCTTTACTGAGACCTAGACAACCAGGTGAGGGGAGTTCCTTACTGAGACCTAGACAACCAGGTGAGGGGAGTTCCTTACTAAGACCTAGACAACCAGGTGAGGGGAGTTCCTTACTGAGACCTAGACAACCAGGTGAGGGGAGTACCTTACTGAGACCTAGACAACCAGGTGAGGTGAGAGGAGTTCCTTACTGAGACCTAGACAACCAGGTGAGGGGAGTTCCTTACTGAGACCTAGACAACCAGGTGAGGGGAGATCCTTACTGAGACCTAGACAACCAGGTGAGGGGAGTTCCTTACTGAGACCTAGACAACCAGGTGAGGGGAGTTCCTTACTGAGATCTAGACAACCAGGTGAGAGGAGTTCCTTACTGAGACCTAGACAACCAGGTGAGGAGAGTTCCTTACTGAGACCTAGACAACCAGGTGAGGGGAGTTCCTTACTGAGATCTAGACAACCAGGTGAGAGGAGTTCCTTACTGAGACCTAGACAACCAGGTGAGGGGAGTTCCTTACTGAGACCTAGACAACCAGGTGAGGGGAGTTCCTTACTCAGACCTAGACAACCAGGTGAGGGGAGGTCCTTACTGAGACCTAGACAACCAGGTGAGGGGAGTTCCTTACTGAGTCCTAGACAACCAGGTGAGGGGAGTTCCTTACTGAGATCTAGACAACCAGGTGAGGGGGGTTCCTTACTGAGACCTAGACAACCAGGTGATGGGAGTTCCTTACTGAGACCTAGACAACCAGGTGAGGGGAGTTCCTTACTGAGACCTAGACAACCAGGTGAGGGGAGTTCCTTACTGAGATCTAGACAACCAGGTGAGGGGAGTTCCTTACTGAGACCTAGACAACCAGGTGAGGGGAGTTCCTTACTGAGACCTAGACAACCAGGTGAGAGGAGTTCCTTATTAAGACCTAGACAACCAGGTGAGGGTAGTTCCTTACTGAGACCTAGACAACCAGGTGAGGGGAGTTCCTTACTGAGATCTAGACAACCAGGTGAGAGGAGTTCCTTACTGAGACCTAGACAACCAGGTGAGGGGAGTTCCTTACTGAGACCTAGACAACCAGGTGAGGGGAGTTCCTTACTGAGATCTAGACAACCAGGTGAGAGGAGTTCCTTACTGAGACCTAGACAACCAGGTGAGGGGAGTTCCTTACTGAGACCTAGACAACCAGGTGAGGGGAGTTCCTTACTGAGACCTAGACAACCAGGTGAGGGGAGTTCCTTACTGAGATCTAGACAACCAGGTGAGAGGAGTTCCTTACTGAGACCTAGACAACCAGGTGAGGGGAGTTCCTTACTGAGACCTAGACAACCAGGTGAGGGGAGTTCCTTACTGAAACCTAGACAACCAGGTGAGGGGAGTTCCTTACTGAGACCTAGACAACCAGGTGAGGGGAGTTCCTTACTGAAACCTAGACAACCAGGTGAGGGGAGTTCCTTACTGAGACCTAGACAACCAGGTGAGAGGAGTTCCTTACTGAGACCTAGACAACCAGGTGAGGGGAGTTCCTTACTGAGACCTAGACAACCAGGTGAGGGGAGTTCCTTACTGAGATCTAGACAACCAGGTGAGAGGAGTTCCTTACTCAGACCTAGACAACCAGGTGAGGGGAGTTCCTTACTGAAACCTAGACAACCAGGTGAGGGGAGTTCCTTACTGAGACCTAGACAACCAGGTGAGAGGAGTTCCTTACTGAGATCTAGACAACCAGGTGAGGAGAGTTCCTTACTGAGACCTAGACAACCAGGTGAGAGGAGTTCCTTACTGAGACCAAGACAACCAGGTGAGGGGAGTTCCTTACTGAGACCAAGACAACCAGGTGTGGGGAGTTCCTTACTGAGACCAAGACAACCAGGTGAGAGGAGTTCCTTACTGAGACCTAGACAACCAGGTGAGGAGAGTTCCTTACTGAGACCTAGACAACCAGGTGAGGGGAGTTCCTTACTGAGACCAAGACAACCAGGTGAGAGGAGTTCCTTACTGAGACCAAGACAACCAGGTGAGGGGAGTTCCTTACTGAGACCTAGACAACCAGGTGAGAGGAGTTCCTTATTGAGACCAAGACAACCAGGTGAGGGGAGTTCCTTACTGAGACCAAGACAACCAGGTGAGGGGAGTTCCTTACTGAGACCAAGACAACCAGGTGAGGGGGGGTTCCTTACTCAGACCTAGACAACCAGGTGAGGGGAGATCCTTACTGAGACCTAGACAACCAGGTGAGGTGAGGGGAGTTCCTTACTGAGACCTAGACAACCAGGTGAGGGGAGATCCTTACTGAGACCTAGACAACCAGGTGAGGGGAGTTCCTTACTGAGACCTAGACAACCAGGTGAGGGGAGTTCCTTACTGAGATCTAGACAACCAGGTGAGAGGAGTTCCTTACTGAGACCTAGACAACCAGGTGAGGAGAGTTCCTTACTGAGACCTAGACAACCAGGTGAGGGGAGTTCCTTACTGAGATCTAGACAACCAGGTGAGAGGAGTTCCTTACTGAGACCTAGACAACCAGGTGAGGGGAGTTCCTTACTGAGACCTAGACAACCAGGTGAGGGGAGTTCCTTACTCAGACCTAGACAACCAGGTGAGGGGAGGTCCTTACTGAGACCTAGACAACCAGGTGAGGGGAGTTCCTTACTGAGTCCTAGACAACCAGGTGAGGGGAGTTCCTTACTGAGATCTAGACAACCAGGTGAGGGGGGTTCCTTACTGAGACCTAGACAACCAGGTGATGGGAGTTCCTTACTGAGACCTAGACAACCAGGTGAGGGGAGTTCCTTACTGAGACCTAGACAACCAGGTGAGGGGAGTTCCTTACTGAGATCTAGACAACCAGGTGAGGGGAGTTCCTTACTGAGACCTAGACAACCAGGTGAGGGGAGTTCCTTACTGAGACCTAGACAACCAGGTGAGAGGAGTTCCTTATTAAGACCTAGACAACCAGGTGAGGGTAGTTCCTTACTGAGACCTAGACAACCAGGTGAGGGGAGTTCCTTACTGAGATCTAGACAACCAGGTGAGAGGAGTTCCTTACTGAGACCTAGACAACCAGGTGAGGGGAGTTCCTTACTGAGACCTAGACAACCAGGTGAGGGGAGTTCCTTACTGAGATCTAGACAACCAGGTGAGAGGAGTTCCTTACTGAGACCTAGACAACCAGGTGAGGGGAGTTCCTTACTGAGACCTAGACAACCAGGTGAGGGGAGTTCCTTACTGAGACCTAGACAACCAGGTGAGGGGAGTTCCTTACTGAGATCTAGACAACCAGGTGAGAGGAGTTCCTTACTGAGACCTAGACAACCAGGTGAGGGGAGTTCCTTACTGAGACCTAGACAACCAGGTGAGAGGAGTTCCTTACTGAAACCTAGACAACCAGGTGAGGGGAGTTCCTTACTGAGACCTAGACAACCAGGTGAGGGGAGTTCCTTACTGAGACCTAGACAACCAGGTGAGGGGAGTTCCTTACTGAGACCTAGACAACCAGGTGAGAGGAGTTCCTTACTGAGATCTAGACAACCAGGTGAGAGGAGTTCCTTACTGAGATCTAGACAACCAGGTGAGAGGAGTTCCTTCCTGAGACCTAGACAACCAGGTGAGGGGGGTTCCTTACTGAGACCTAGACAACCATGTGAGGGGAGTTCCTTACTGAAACCTAGACAACCAGGTGAGGGGAGTTCCTTACTGAGACCTAGACAACCAGGTGAGAGGAGTTCCTTACTGAGATCTAGACAACCAGGTGAGAGGAGTTCCTTACTGAGACCTAGACAACCAGGTGAGTTCCTTACTGAGACCTAGACAACCAGGTGAGTTCCTTACTGAGACCTAGACAACCAGGTGAGTTCCTTACTGAGACCTAGACAACCAGGTGAGGGGAGTTCTTTACTGAGACCTAGACAACCAGGTGAGGGGAGTTCCTTACTGAGACCTAGACAACCAGGTGAGGGGAGTTCCTTACTAAGACCTAGACAACCAGGTGAGGGGAGTTCCTTACTGAGACCTAGACAACCAGGTGAGGGGAGTACCTTACTGAGACCTAGACAACCAGGTGAGGTGAGAGGAGTTCCTTACTGAGACCTAGACAACCAGGTGAGGGGAGTTCCTTACTGAGACCTAGACAACCAGGTGAGGGGAGATCCTTACTGAGACCTAGACAACCAGGTGAGGGGAGTTCCTTACTGAGACCTAGACAACCAGGTGAGGGGAGTTCCTTACTGAGATCTAGACAACCAGGTGAGAGGAGTTCCTTACTGAGACCTAGACAACCAGGTGAGGAGAGTTCCTTACTGAGACCTAGACAACCAGGTGAGGGGAGTTCCTTACTGAGATCTAGACAACCAGGTGAGAGGAGTTCCTTACTGAGACCTAGACAACCAGGTGAGGGGAGTTCCTTACTGAGACCTAGACAACCAGGTGAGGGGAGTTCCTTACTCAGACCTAGACAACCAGGTGAGGGGAGGTCCTTACTGAGACCTAGACAACCAGGTGAGGGGAGTTCCTTACTGAGTCCTAGACAACCAGGTGAGGGGAGTTCCTTACTGAGATCTAGACAACCAGGTGAGGGGGGTTCCTTACTGAGACCTAGACAACCAGGTGATGGGAGTTCCTTACTGAGACCTAGACAACCAGGTGAGGGGAGTTCCTTACTGAGACCTAGACAACCAGGTGAGGGGAGTTCCTTACTGAGATCTAGACAACCAGGTGAGGGGAGTTCCTTACTGAGACCTAGACAACCAGGTGAGGGGAGTTCCTTACTGAGACCTAGACAACCAGGTGAGAGGAGTTCCTTATTAAGACCTAGACAACCAGGTGAGGGTAGTTCCTTACTGAGACCTAGACAACCAGGTGAGGGGAGTTCCTTACTGAGATCTAGACAACCAGGTGAGAGGAGTTCCTTACTGAGACCTAGACAACCAGGTGAGGGGAGTTCCTTACTGAGACCTAGACAACCAGGTGAGGGGAGTTCCTTACTGAGATCTAGACAACCAGGTGAGAGGAGTTCCTTACTGAGACCTAGACAACCAGGTGAGGGGAGTTCCTTACTGAGACCTAGACAACCAGGTGAGGGGAGTTCCTTACTGAGACCTAGACAACCAGGTGAGGGGAGTTCCTTACTGAGATCTAGACAACCAGGTGAGAGGAGTTCCTTACTGAGACCTAGACAACCAGGTGAGGGGAGTTCCTTACTGAGACCTAGACAACCAGGTGAGAGGAGTTCCTTACTGAAACCTAGACAACCAGGTGAGGGGAGTTCCTTACTGAGACCTAGACAACCAGGTGAGGGGAGTTCCTTACTGAGACCTAGACAACCAGGTGAGGGGAGTTCCTTACTGAGACCTAGACAACCAGGTGAGAGGAGTTCCTTACTGAGATCTAGACAACCAGGTGAGAGGAGTTCCTTACTGAGATCTAGACAACCAGGTGAGAGGAGTTCCTTCCTGAGACCTAGACAACCAGGTGAGGGGGGTTCCTTACTGAGACCTAGACAACCATGTGAGGGGAGTTCCTTACTGAAACCTAGACAACCAGGTGAGGGGAGTTCCTTACTGAGACCTAGACAACCAGGTGAGAGGAGTTCCTTACTGAGATCTAGACAACCAGGTGAGAGGAGTTCCTTACTGAGACCTAGACAACCAGGTGAGTTCCTTACTGAGACCTAGACAACCAGGTGAGTTCCTTACTGAGACCTAGACAACCAGGTGAGTTCCTTACTGAGACCTAGACAACCAGGTGAGGGGAGTTCTTTACTGAGACCTAGACAACCAGGTGAGGGGAGTTCCTTACTGAGACCTAGACAACCAGGTGAGGGGAGTTCCTTACTAAGACCTAGACAACCAGGTGAGGGGAGTTCCTTACTGAGACCTAGACAACCAGGTGAGGGGAGTACCTTACTGAGACCTAGACAACCAGGTGAGGTGAGAGGAGTTCCTTACTGAGACCTAGACAACCAGGTGAGGGGAGTTCCTTACTGAGACCTAGACAACCAGGTGAGGGGAGTTCCTTACTGAGACCTAGACAACCAGGTGAGGGGAGTTTCTTACTGAGACCTAGACAACCAGGTGAGAGGAGGTCCTTACTGAGATCTAGACAACCAGGTGAGGGGAGTTCCTTACTGAGACCTAGACAACCAGGTGAGGGGAGTTCCTTACTGAGACCTAGACAACCAGGTGAGGGGAGTTCCTTACTAAGACCTAGACAACCAGGTGAGGGGAGTTCCTTACTGAGACCTAGACAACCAGGTGAGGGGAGTTCCTTACTGAGAACTAGACAACCAGGTGAGGGGAGTTCCTTACTAAGACCTAGACAACCAGGTGAGGGGAGTTCCTTACTGAGACCTAGACAACCAGGTGAGAGGAGGTCCTTACTGAGACCTAGACAACCAGGTGAGGGGAGTTCCTTATTCAGACCTAGACAACCAGGTGAGGGGAGTTCCTTACTGAGACCTAGACAACCAGGTGAGAGGAGTTCCTTACTAAGACCTAGACAACCAGGTGAGGGGAGTTCCTTACTGAGACCTAGACAACCAGGTGAGAGGAGGTCCTTACTGAGATCTAGACAACCAGGTGAGGGGAGTTCCTTACTGAGACCTAGACAACCAGGTGAGGGGAGTTCCTTACTGAGACCTAGACAACCAGGTGAGAGGAGTTCCTTACTGAGACCTAGACAACCAGGTGAGGGGAGTTCCTTACTGAGACCTAGACAACCAGGTGAGGGGAGTTCCTTACTCAGACCTAGACAACCAGGTGAGAGGAGTTCCTTACTGAGACCTAGACAACCAGGTGAGGGGAGTTCCTTACTCAGACCTAGACAACCAGGTGAGGGGAGTTCCTTACTCAGACCTAGACAACCAGGTGAGGGGAGTTCCTTACTGAGACCTAGACAACCAGGTGAGGGGAGTTCCTTACTGAGACCTAGACAACCAGGTGAGGGGAGTTCCTTACTGAGACCTAGACAACCAGGTGAGGGGAGTTCCTTACTCAGACCTAGACAACCAGGTGAGAGGAGTTCCTTACTGAGACCTAGACAACCAGGTGAGGGGAGTTCCTTACTCAGACCTAGACAACCAGGTGAGGGGAGTTCCTTACTGAGACCTAGACAACCAGGTGAGGAGAGTTCCTTACTGAGACCTAGACAACCAGGTGAGGGGAGTTCCTTACTGAGACCTAGACAACCAGGTGAGGGGAGTTCCTTACTGAGACCTAGACAACCAGGTGAGGGGAGTTCCTTACTGAGACCTAGACAACCAGGTGAGAGGAGTTCCTTACTGAGACCTAGACAACCAGGTGAGGGGAGTTCCTTACTGAGACCTAGACAACCAGGTGAGGGGAGTTCCTTACTGAGACCTAGACAACCAGGTGAGGAGAGTTCCTTACTGAGACCTAGACAACCAGGTGAGGGGAGTTCCTTACTGAGACCTAGACAACCAGGTGAGGGGAGTTCCTTACTGAGACCTAGACAACCAGGTGAGAGGAGTTCCTTACTAAGACCTAGACAACCAGGTGAGGGGAGTTCCTTACTGAGACCTAGACAACCAGGTGAGGGGAGTTCCTAACTGAGACCTAGACAACCAGGTGAGGGGAGTTCCTTACTGAGACCTAGACAACCAGGTGAGGGGAGTTCCTTAATGAGACCTAGACAACCAGGTGAGGGGAGTTCCTTAATGAGACCTAGACAACCAGGTGAGGGGAGTCCCTTAATGAGACCTAGACAACCAGGTGAGGGGAGTTCCTTACTGAGACCTAGACAACCAGGTGAGGGGAGTTCCTTACTGAGACCTAGACAACCAGGTGAGGGGAGTTCCTTAATGAGACCTAGACAACCAGGTGAGGGGAGTTCCTTAATGAGACCTAGACAACCAGGTGAGGGGAGTTCCTTAATGAGACCTAGACAACCAGGTGAGGGGAGTTCCTTACTGAGACCTAGACAACCAGGTGAGGGGAGTTCCTTACTGAGACCTAGACAACCAGGTGAGGGGAGTTCCTTAATGAGACCTAGACAACCAGGTGAGGGGAGTTCCTTAATGAGACCTAGACAACCAGGTGAGGGGAGTTCCTTAATGAGACCTAGACAACCAGGTGAGGGGAGTTCCTTAATGAGACCTAGACAACCAGGTGAGGGGAGTTCCTTACTGAGACCTAGACAACCAGGTGAGGGGAGTTCCTTACTGAGACCTAGCCAACCAGGTGAGGGGAGTTCCTTAATGAGACCTAGACAACCAGGTGAGGGGAGTTCCTCACTAATTAGTGACCTTAATTCATCAATCAAGTACGGGGGAGGAGTTAAACCCTGCAGACACTCTGCCCTCGGTGGCATCAGATTGACACCAGTGGGCTAATAGCAGTAAGGCCAAATTCAATGTTTCATCAAATATAAAAAATAAAATAAAAAATTGGGGTGGGGGATACCTAAAAGGTTCCTACAATTCTAAATCATATAGCTTAATGATCCATGGTATGACCAACTTAAAACAATTCCATGTGCTAGACTAGTGGGGGGGGGGGGGGGGGGTGGAGCAGCCAGCTTCTTTATGGGGGAGGAGCATGGAGCAGCCAGCGTCTTTGTGGGGGACTCCCGCCAGACTCCCCCTTTGATTCCCCCCAGACTCCCCCTTTGATTCCCCCCAGACTCTCCCTTTGACTCACCCAGACTCCCCATTTCACTCCCCCAGACTCCCCTTTCGACTCCCCCAGACTCCCCCTTTGACTCCCTCCTGACTCCCCCTTTTGACTCCCCCAGACTCCCCATTTGACTCCCCCAGACTCCCCCTGACTCCCCCTGACTCCCCCAGACTCTCCCTGACTCCCCCAGACTCTCCCTGACTCTCCCTGACTCCCCCTTTGACTCTGCCCTGACTCCCCCCTGACTCCCCCTTTTGACTCCTCCAGACTCTCCCTTTGACCTCCCCCTTTGACTCCCCCTTTGACTCCCCCCAGACTCCCATAGCAGCATGCAGCCTCTATCCCTGCTCCAGCGATCACCATCCATCCACCAGTAATGACCAATATGTTTTTCATGTTGGAGCCCAGCAACAGTGGTCTCTGGCCCTGTAGTGGGATTGTGGAGCTGCTCATGTCAAATGGAGCGAGACTTTTTCTGATAGTGATTTATGTTGTGCAGCCTCAGCTGTTTTAGGTGTGGATTACTCTACAGTCTACAATATGAAGGATAGTCCTGGGATTACTCTACAGTCTACACTATGAAGGATAGTCCTGGGATTACTCTACAGTCTACAATATGAAGGATAGTCCTGGGATTACTCTACAGTCTACACTATGAAGGATAGTCCTGGGATTACTCTACAGTCTACAATATGAAGGATAGTCCTGGGATTACTCTACAGTCTACACTATGAAGGATAGTCCTGGGATTACTCTACAGTCTACACTATGAAGGATAGCCCTGGGATTACTCTACAGTCTACACTATGAAGGATAGCCCCGGGATTACTCTACAGTCTACACTATGAAGGATAGCCCTGGGATTACTCTACAGTCTACACTATGAAGGATAGCCCTGGGATTACTCTACAGTCTACACTATGAAGGATAGCCCCGGGATTACTCTACAGTCTACACTATGAAGGATAGCCCTGGGATTACTCTACAGTCTACACTATGAAGGATAGTCCTGGGATTACTCTACAGTCTACACTATGAAGGATAGCCCTGGGATTACTCTACAGTCTACACTATGAAGGATAGCCCCGGGATTACTCTACAGTCTACACTATGAAGGATAGCCCTGGGATTACTCTACAGTCTACACTATGAAGGATAGCCCTGGGATTACTCTACAGTCTACACTATGAAGGATAGCCCCGGGATTACTCTACAGTCTACACTATGAAGGATAGTCCTGGGATTACTCTACAGTCTACACTATGAAGGATAGTCCTGGGATTACTCTACAGTCTACACTATGAAGGATAGTCCTGGGATTACTCTACAGTCTACAATATGAAGGATAGTCCTGGGATTACTCTACAGTCTACACTATGAAGGATAGTCCTGGGATTACTCTACAGTCTACACTATGTAGGATAGTCCTGGGATTACTCTACAGTCTACAATATGAAGGATAGTCCTGGGATTACTCTACAGTCTACAATATGAAGGATAGTCCTGGGATTACTCTACAGTCTACACTATGAAGGATAATCATAGACAATCCTAGACTGTAGAGTAATCCCAGGGCTATCCTTCATAGTGTAGACTGTAGAGTAATCCCAGGGCTATCCTACATAGTGTAGACTGTAGAGTAATCCCAGGGCTATCCTTCATAGTGTAGACTGTAGAGTAATCCCAGGACTATCCTACGTAGTGTAGACTGTAGAGTAATCCCAGGGCTATCCTACATAGTGTAGACTGTAGAGTAATCCCAGGGCTATCCTTCATAGTGTAGACTGTAGAGTAATCCCAGGGCTATCCTTCATAGTGTAGACTGTAGAGTAATCCCAGGGCTATCCTTCATAGTGTAGACTGTAGAGTAATCCCAGGGCTATCCTTCATAGTGTAGACTGTAGAGTAATCCCAGGGTTATCCTTCATAGTGTAGACTGTAGAGTAATCCCAGGACTATCCTGCATAGTGTAGACTGCAGAGTAATCCCAGGGCTATCCTTCATAGTGTAGACTGTAGAGTAATCCCAGGGCTATCCTTCATAGTGTAGACTGTAGAGTAATCCCAGGGCTATCCTTCATAGTGTAGACTGTAGAGTAATCCCAGGACTATCCTTCATAGTGTAGACTGTAGAGTAATCCCAGGACTATCCTTCATAGTGTAGACTGTAGAGTAATCCCAGGACTATCCTTCATAGTGTAGACTGTAGAGTAATCCCAGGACTATCCTACATAGTGTAGACTGTAGAGTAATCCCAGGACTATCCTACATAGTGTAGACTGTAGAGTAATCCCAGGACTATCCTACATAGTGTAGACTGTAGAGTAATCCCAGGGCTATCCTTCATAGTGTAGACTGTAGAGTAATCCCAGGACTATCCTACATAGTGTAGACTGTAGAGTAATCCCAGGACTATCCTTCATAGTGTAGACCGTAGAGTAATCCCAGGGCTATCCTTCATAGTGTAGACTGCAGAGTAATCCCAGGACTATCCTTCATAGTGTAGACTGTAGAGTAATCCCAGGACTATCCTTCATAGTGTAGACTGTAGAGTAATCCCAGGGCTATCCTTCATAGTGTAGACTGTAGAGTAATCCCAGGGCTATCCTTCATAGTGTAGACTGTAGAGTAATCCCAGGGCTATCCTTCATAGTGTAGACTGTAGAGTAATCCCAGGGCTATCCTTCATAGTGTAGACTGTAGAGTAATCCCAGGGTTATCCTTCATAGTGTAGACTGTAGAGTAATCCCAGGACTATCCTGCATAGTGTAGACTGCAGAGTAATCCCAGGGCTATCCTTCATAGTGTAGACTGTAGAGTAATCCCAGGGCTATCCTTCATAGTGTAGACTGTAGAGTAATCCCAGGACTATTCTACATAGTGTAGACTGCAGAGTAATCCCAGGGCTATCCTTCATAGTGTAGACTGTAGAGTAATCCCCGACCTATCCTTCATAGTGTAGACTGTAGAGTAATCCCAGGGCTATCCTTCATAGTGTAGACTGTAGAGTAATCCCAAGGCTATCCTTCATAGTGTAGACTGTAGAGTAATCCCAGGGCTATCCTTCATAGTGTAGACTGTAGAGTAATCCCAGGACTATCCTTCATAGTGTAGACTGTAGAGTAATCCCAGGACTATCCTTCATAGTGTAGACTGTAGAGTAATCCCAGGGCTATCCTTCATAGTGTAGACTGTAGAGTAATCCCAGGACTATTCTACATAGTGTAGACTGCAGAGTAATCCCAGGGTTATCCTTCATAGTGTAGACTGTAGAGTAATCCCAGGACTATCCTGCATAGTGTAGACTGCAGAGTAATCCCAGGGCTATCCTTCATAGTGTAGACTGTAGAGTAATCCCAGGGCTATCCTTCATAGTGTAGACTGTAGAGTAATCCCAGGGCTATCCTTCATAGTGTAGACTGTAGAGTAATCCCAGGACTATCCTTCATAGTGTAGACTGTAGAGTAATCCCAGGACTATCCTTCATAGTGTAGACTGTAGAGTAATCCCAGGACTATCCTTCATAGTGTAGACTGTAGAGTAATCCCAGGACTATCCTTCATAGTGTAGACTGTAGAGTAATCCCAGGGCTATCCTTCATAGTGTAGACTGTAGAGTAATCCCAGGGCTATCCTTCATAGTGTAGACTGTAGAGTAATCCCAGGGCTATCCTTCATAGTGTAGACTGTAGAGTAATCCCAGGGTTATCCTTCATAGTGTAGACTGTAGAGTAATCCCAGGACTATCCTGCATAGTGTAGACTGCAGAGTAATCCCAGGGCTATCCTTCATAGTGTAGACTGTAGAGTAATCCCAGGGCTATCCTTCATAGTGTAGACTGTAGAGTAATCCCAGGGCTATCCTTCATAGTGTAGACTGTAGAGTAATCCCAGGACTATCCTTCATAGTGTAGACTGTAGAGTAATCCCAGGACTATCCTTCATAGTGTAGACTGTAGAGTAATCCCAGGACTATCCTTCATAGTGTAGACTGTAGAGTAATCCCAGGACTATCCTACATAGTGTAGACTGTAGAGTAATCCCAGGACTATCCTACATAGTGTAGACTGTAGAGTAATCCCAGGACTATCCTACATAGTGTAGACTGTAGAGTAATCCCAGGGCTATCCTTCATAGTGTAGACTGTAGAGTAATCCCAGGACTATCCTACATAGTGTAGACTGTAGAGTAATCCCAGGACTATCCTTCATAGTGTAGACCGTAGAGTAATCCCAGGGCTATCCTTCATAGTGTAGACTGCAGAGTAATCCCAGGACTATCCTTCATAGTGTAGACTGTAGAGTAATCCCAGGACTATCCTTCATAGTGTAGACTGTAGAGTAATCCCAGGGCTATCCTTCATAGTGTAGACTGTAGAGTAATCCCAGGGCTATCCTTCATAGTGTAGACTGTAGAGTAATCCCAGGGCTATCCTTCATAGTGTAGACTGTAGAGTAATCCCAGGGCTATCCTTCATAGTGTAGACTGTAGAGTAATCCCAGGGTTATCCTTCATAGTGTAGACTGTAGAGTAATCCCAGGACTATCCTGCATAGTGTAGACTGCAGAGTAATCCCAGGGCTATCCTTCATAGTGTAGACTGTAGAGTAATCCCAGGGCTATCCTTCATAGTGTAGACTGTAGAGTAATCCCAGGACTATTCTACATAGTGTAGACTGCAGAGTAATCCCAGGGCTATCCTTCATAGTGTAGACTGTAGAGTAATCCCAGACCTATCCTTCATAGTGTAGACTGTAGAGTAATCCCAGGGCTATCCTTCATAGTGTAGACTGTAGAGTAATCCCAGGGCTATCCTTCATAGTGTAGACTGTAGAGTAATCCCAGGGCTATCCTTCATAGTGTAGACTGTAGAGTAATCCCAGGACTATCCTTCATAGTGTAGACTGTAGAGTAATCCCAGGACTATCCTTCATAGTGTAGACTGTAGAGTAATCCCAGGACTATCCTTCATAGTGTAGACTGTAGAGTAATCCCAGGACTATCCTACATAGTGTAGACTGTAGAGTAATCCCAGGACTATCCTACATAGTGTAGACTGTAGAGTAATCCCAGGACTATCCTACATAGTGTAGACTGTAGAGTAATCCCAGGGCTATCCTTCATAGTGTAGACTGTAGAGTAATCCCAGGACTATCCTACATAGTGTAGACTGTAGAGTAATCCCAGGACTATCCTTCATAGTGTAGACCGTAGAGTAATCCCAGGGCTATCCTTCATAGTGTAGACTGCAGAGTAATCCCAGGACTATCCTTCATAGTGTAGACTGTAGAGTAATCCCAGGACTATCCTTCATAGTGTAGACTGTAGAGTAATCCCAGGGCTATCCTTCATAGTGTAGACTGTAGAGTAATCCCAGGGCTATCCTTCATAGTGTAGACTGTAGAGTAATCCCGGGGCTATCCTTCATAGTGTAGACTGTAGAGTAATCCCAGGGCTATCCTTCATAGTGTAGACTGTAGAGTAATCCCAGGGCTATCCTTCATAGTGTAGACTGTAGAGTAATCCCAGGGCTATCCTTCATAGTGTAGACTGTAGAGTAATCCCAGGGCTATCCTTCATAGTGTAGACTGTAGAGTAATCCCAGGGCTATCCTTCATAGTGTAGACTGTAGAGTAATCCCGGGGCTATCCTTCATAGTGTAGACTGTAGAGTAATCCCAGGGCTATCCTTCATAGTGTAGACTGTAGAGTAATCCCAGGACTATCCTTCATAGTGTAGACTGTAGAGTAATCCCAGGACTATCCTTCATATTGTAGACTGTAGAGTAATCCCAGGACTATCCTTCATAGTGTAGACTGTAGAGTAATCCCAGCACTATCCTTCATATTGTAGACTGTAGAGTAATCCCAGGACTATCCTTCATAGTGTAGACTGTAGAGTAATCCCAGGACTATCCTTCATATTGTAGACTGTAGAGTAATCCCAGGACTATCCTTCATAGTGTAGACTGTAGAGTAATCCCAGGACTATCCTTCATATTGTAGACTGTAGAGTAATCCCAGGACTATCCTACATAGTGTAGACTGTAGAGTAATCCCAGGACTATCCTTCATAGTGTAGACTGTAGAGTAATCCCAGGGCTATCCTTCATATTTACATTTACATTTAAGTCATTTAGCAGACGCTCTTATCCAGATTATATATTGTAGACTGTAGAGTAATCCACACCTAAAACAGCTGAGGCTGCACAACATAAATCACTATCAGAAAAAGTCTCGCTCCATTTGACATGAGCAGCTCCACAATCCCACTACAGGGCCAGAGACCACTGTTGCTGGGCTCCAACATGAAAAACATATTGGTCATTACTGGTGGATGGATGGTGATCGCTGGAGCAGGGATAGAGGCTGCATGCTGCTATGGGAGTCTGGGGGGAGTCAAAGGGGGAGTCAAAGGGGGAGGTCAAAGGGAGAGTCTGGAGGAGTCAAAAGGGGGAGTCAGGGGGGAGTCAGGGCAGAGTCAAAGGGGGAGTCAGGGAGAGTCAGGGAGAGTCTGGGGGAGTCAGGGAGAGTCTGGGGGAGTCAGGGGGAGTCAGGGGGAGTCTGGGGGAGTCAAATGGGGAGTCTGGGGGAGTCAAATGGGGAGTCTGGGGGAGTCAAATGGGGAGTCTGGGGGAGTCAAATGGGGAGTCTGGGGGAGTCAAATGGGGAGTTTGGGGGAGTCAAATGGGGAGCTTGGGGGAGTCAAATGGGGAGTCAGGGGGAATCAAAGGGAGAGTCAGGGGGGAATCAAAGGGAGAGTCTGGAGCAGTCAAAGGGGGGAGTCAGGAGGGAGTCAAAGGGGGAGTCTGGGGGAGTCGAAAGGGGAGTCTGGGGGAGTGAAATGGGGAGTCTGGGGGAATCAAAGGGAGAGTCAGGGGGGAATCAAAGGGAGAGTCTGGGGGGAATCAAAGGGGGAGTCTGGCGGGAGTCCCCCACAAAGACGCTGGCTGCTCCATGCTCCTCCCCCACAAAGACGCTGGCTGCTCCATTCCCCCCCCCACCCCCTCCCCACTAGTCTAACATATGGAATTGTTTTAAATTGGTCATACCATGGATCATTAAGCTATATGATTTAGAATTGTAGGAACCTTTTAGGTATCCCCCACCCCAATTTTTTATTTTATTTTTTATATTTGATGAAACATTGAATTTGGCCTTACTGCTATTAGCCCACTGGTGTCAATCTGATGCCACCGAGGGCAGAGTGTCTGCAGGGTTTAACTCCTCCCTTGTACTTGATTGATGAATTAAGGTCACTAATTAGTGAGGAACTCCCCTCACCTGGTTGTCTAGGTCTCAGTAAGGAACTCCCCTCACCTGGTTGTCTTGGTCTCAGTAAGGAACTCCCCTCACCTGGTTGTCCAGGTCTCAGTAAGGAACTCCCCTCACCTGGTTGTCTGGGTCTCAGTAAGGAACTCCCCTCACCTGGTTGTCTAGGTCTCAGTAAGGAACTCCCCTCACCTGGTTGTCTAGGTCTCAGTAAGGAACTCCCCTCACCTGGTTGGCTAGGTCTCAGTAAGGATCTCCCCTCACCTGGTTGTCTAGGTCTCAGTAAGGAACTCCCCTCACCTGGTTGTCTTGGTCTCAGTAAGGATCTCCCCTCACCTGGTTGTCTAGGTCTCAGTAAGGAACTCCCCTCACCTGGTTGTCTAGATCTCAGTAAGGAACTCCCCTCACCTGGTTGTCTAGGTCTCAGTAAGGAACTCCCCTCACCTGGTTGTCTGGGTCTCAGTAAGGAACTCCCCTCACCTGGTTGTCTACAGTCTACAGTCTACAGTCCTGGGATTACTCTACAGTCTACACTATGAAGGATAGTCCTGGGATTACTCTACAGTCTACACTATGAAGGATAGTCCTGGGATTACTCTACAGTCTACACTATGAAGGATAGTCCTGGGATTACTCTACAGTCTACACTATGAAGGATAGCCCTGGGATTACTCTACAGTCTACACTATGAAGGATAGCCCTGGGATTACTCTACAGTCTACACTATGAAGGATAGCCCTGGGATTACTCTACAGTCTACACTATGAAGGATAGGTCTGGGATTACTCTACAGTCTACACTATGAAGGATAGCCCTGGGATTACTCTGCAGTCTACACTATGTAGAATAGTCCTGGGATTACTCTACAGTCTACACTATGAAGGATAGCCCTGGGATTACTCTACAGTCTACACTATGAAGGATAGCCCTGGGATTACTCTGCAGTCTACACTATGCAGGATAGTCCTGGGATTACTCTACAGTCTACACTATGAAGGATAACCCTGGGATTACTCTACAGTCTACACTATGAAGGATAGCCCTGGGATTACTCTACAGTCTACACTATGAAGGATAGCCCTGGGATTACTCTACAGTCTACACTATGAAGGATAGCCCTGGGATTACTCTACAGTCTACACTATGAAGGATAGCCCTGGGATTACTCTACAGTCTACACTATGAAGGATAGTCCTGGGATTACTCTACAGTCTACACTATGAAGGATAGTCCTGGGATTACTCTGCAGTCTACACTATGAAGGATAGCCCTGGGATTACTCTACGGTCTACACTATGAAAGATAGTCCTGGGATTACTCTACAGTCTACACTATGTAGGATAGTCCTGGGATTACTCTACAGTCTACACTATGAAGGATAGCCCTGGGATTACTCTACAGTCTACACTATGTAGGATAGTCCTGGGATTACTCTACAGTCTACACTATGTAGGATAGTCCTGGGATTACTCTACAGTCTACACTATGTAGGATAGTCCTGGGATTACTCTACAGTCTACACTATGAAGGATAGTCCTGGGATTACTCTACAGTCTACACTATGAAGGATAGTCCTGGGATTACTCTACAGTCTACACTATGAAGGATAGTCCTGGGATTACTCTACAGTCTACACTATGAAGGATAGTCCTGGGATTACTCTGCAGTCTACACTATGAAGGATAGCCCTGGGATTACTCTACAGTCTACACTATGAAGGATAGCCCTGGGATTACTCTACAGTCTACACTATGAAGGATAGCCCTGGGATTACTCTACAGTCTACACTATGAAGGATAGCCCTGGGATTACTCTACAGTCTACACTATGAAGGATAGCCCTGAATTACTCTACAGTCTACACTATGTAGGATAGCCCTGGGATTTATTTACATACCGACATAAACGACATTACCAAAAGTATGTGGACACCTGCTCGTCCAACATCTCATTCCAAAATCATGAGCATTAATATGGAGTTGGTCCCCCCTTTGCTGCTATAACAGCCTCCACTCTTCTGGGAAGGCTTTCCACTAGATGTTGGGACATTGCTGCTATAACAGCCTCCACTCTTCTGGGAAGGCTTTCCACTAGATGTTGGTACATTGCTGCTATAACAGCCTCCACTCTTCTGGGAAGGCTTTCCACTAGATGTTGGAACATTGCTGCTATAACAGCCTCCACTCTTCTGGGAAGGCTTTCCACTAGATGTTGGAACATTGCTGCGGAGACTTGCTTCCATTCAGCCACCGGGCGTTAGTGAGGTCGGACACTGATGTTGGGGCGATTAGGCCTGGCTCTCAGTCGGCGTTCCAATTCATCCCAAAGGTGTTTGAATGGGTTGAGGTCAGGGCTCTGTACAGGCCAGTCAAGTTCTTCCACACCGATCTCGACAAACTATTTCTGTATAGACGGGTATTGTCATGCTGAAACAGGAAAGGGCCTTCCCCAAACTGTTGCCACAACGTTGGACGCACAGAATCGTCAGTGAATGTCATTCTATGCTGTAGCGTTAAGATTTCACTTCACTGGAACTAAGGGGCCCGAACCATGAAAAATCCCAGACCATTATTACTCCTCCACCAAACTTTACAGTTGGCACTATGCATTGGGGCAGGTAGCGTTCTCCTGGAATCTGCCAAACCCAGATTCGTCCGTCAGACTGCCAGATGGCGAAGAGTGAGTCATCACTCCAGAGAGCGCGTTTCCACTGCTCCAGAGTCCAATGGCAGCGAGCTTTACACCACTCCAGCTGATGCTTGACATTGCACATGGTGATCTTAGGCTTGTGTGCGGCTGCTCAGCCATGGAAACCCATTTCATGAATCTCCCGATGAACAGTTCTTGTGCTGACGTTGCTTCCAGAGTCAGTTTGGAACTCGGTAGTGAGTGTTACAACAGAGGACAGACGATTTTTACGCGCTACTCGCTTCAGCACTTGGCGGTCCCGTTCTGTGAGCTGTGGTCGACCACTTTACGGCTGAGCTGTTGTTCGTCCTAGATGTTTCCACTTCACAATAACAGGACTTAGTTGACCAGGGCAGCTCTAGCAGCACAAAAATTTGATGAACTGACTTGTTGGAAAGGTGGCATCCTATGACGGTGCCACGTTGAAAGTCCCTGAGCTCTTCAGTAAGGTCGTTCTACTGTCAATGTTTGTCTATGGAGATTGCATGGCTGTGTGCTCGATTGTTATTCACTTGTCAGCAACGGTTGTGGCTGAAATAGCCCGAATCCACTACTTTGAAGGGGTGTTCATATACTTTTGTATATATCATAAGTCTTTGGCCTGAATGCCAATCGTCACGTCTGGAGGAAACATTGCACCATCCCTACGGTGAAGCATGGCGATGGCAGCATCATGCTGTGGGGATGTTTTTCAGCGGCCGGGACTGGGAGACTAGTCAGGATCGAGGGAAAGATGAACGGAGCAAAGTACAGAGAGATCCTTGATGAAAACCTGCTCCAGAGCGCTCAGGACCTCAGACTGGGGCAACGGTTCACCTTCCAACAGGACAACGACCCTAAGCACACAGCCAAGACAACGCAGGAGTGGCTTCGGGACAAGTCTCTGAGTATCCTTGAGTGGCCCAGCCAGAGCCCAGACTCAGGTCTCTCCCGATCAAACATCTCAGGAGAGACCTGAAAATAGCTGTGCAGCGACGCTCCCCGTCCAACCTGACAGAGCTTGAGAGGATCTGCAGAGAAGAATGGGAGAAACTACCCAAATACAGGTGTCCCAAGCTTGTAGCGTAATACCCAAGAAGACTCGAGGCTGTAATCGCTACCAAAGGTGCTTCAACAAAGTACTGAGTAAAGGGTCTGAATACTTATGTAAATGTCATATATATTTTTTTTTATATTTAAACCTGTTTTTGGTTTGTCATTATGGGGTATTGTGTGTCGATTAATGAGGGGAGAAAATATTTAATGCATTTTAAAATAGGGCTGTAACGTAACAACATGTGGTAAAAGTCAAGAGGCATGAACAGTTTCCAAATCCCCCGAATTCATTAATGACTAAATAAGGCGATGTTGGGTGGTGCTGCTTTCACACAAACTATGTGCTTCTGAACGTCAGGACTGAAATAAAACGGTTCATTGAAAAATAAAAATCAACCAGCTGTGGAATGTAGGAGCCATTAAAGTGTGGTTGAGGAGTTCAGCGTTATTCATATATATATATACACACACACACACATATATATACATATATATAGAGAGAGAGAGAGAGCGAGCGAGAGAGAGAGAGAGAGCGAGAGCGCTCTGGGATGTTACTGTGGTAGACACCATGAAGATACTATATGACAATATAGATAAATATCTGCCATCGCCAAGCGCATGGAAACGTTTGAGTGACTGTCGTATATACAGTGCTTTCGGAAAGAATTCAGACTTTTTCCACATTTTGTTACGTTACAGCCTCATTATAAAATTGAATAAATTGTTTTTCCCCCTCATCAATCTACACACAATACCCCATAATAACAAAGCAAAAACTGTTATTTAAAAAAAATATTTTGGCAAAGAACAAAACATATTTTCAGCACTCCACCAATCAGGCCTTTATGGTAGAGTGGCCAGACGGAAGCCATTCCTCAGTAAAAGGCACATGACAGCCCGCTTGGAGTTTGCCAAAAGGCACCAAAAGGACTCTGACCATGAGAAACAAGATTCTCTGGTCTGATGAAACCAACATTGAACTCTTTGGCCTAAATACCAAGTGTCACATCTGGAGGAAACCTGGCACCATCCCTACGGTGAAGCATGGTGGTGGCAGCATCATGCTGCGGGGATGTTTGTCAGCTGCAGGGACTGGGAGACTAGTCAGGACCGAGGGAAAGACGATAGACTGAGCACTAGCTACCTGGCAGGAGAGCACAGAGGGAGAATGTGTGGACTGGGAGACTAGTCAGGACCGAGGGAAAGACGATAGACTGAGCACTAGATACCTGGCAGGAGAGCACAGAGGGAGAATGTGTGGACTGGGAGACTAGTCAGGACCGAGGGAAAGACGATAGACCGAGCACTAGCTACTTGGCAGGAGAGCACAGAGGAAGAATGCCTCTGAAAGACCTCCCCTCAGGGCAGGAATAAACCTGCCAGATTCCAGAGAGGATGAGAGAGAAAGAACGAAATAGAGGTAGAAACAAAGGAAAACATCCTCGGTCTCGTGTCAGACTGTTCAACTAGCTGGTCTCGTGTCAGACTGTTCAACTAGCTGGTCTCGTGTCAGGCTGTTCAACTAGCTGGTCTCGTGTCAGACTGTTCAACTAGCTGGTCTCGTGTCAGACTGTTCAACTAGCTGGTCTCGTGTCAGACTGTTCAACTAGCTGGTCTCGTGTCAGGCTGTTCAACTAGCTGGTCTCGTGTCAGACTGTTCAACTAGCTGGTCTCGTGTCAGACTGTTCAACTAGCTGGTCTCGTGTCAGACTGTTCAACTAGCTGGTCTCGTGTCAGGCTGTTCAACTAGCTGGTCTCGTGTCAGACTGTTCAACTAGCTGGTCTCGTGTCAGACTGTTCAACTAGCTGGTCTCGTGTCAGACTGTTCAACTAGCTGGTCTCGTGTCAGGCTGTTCACCTAGCTGGTCTCGTGTCAGACTGTTCAACTAGCTGGTCTCGTGTCAGACTGTTCAACTAGCTGGTCTCGTGTCAGGCTGTTCAACTAGCTGGTCTCGTGTCAGACTGTTCAACTAGCTGGTCTCGTGTCAGGCTGTTCAACTAGCTGGTCTCGTGTCAGGCTGTTCAACTAGCTGGTCTCGTGTCAGACTGTTCAACTAGCTGGTCTCGTGTCAGACTGTTCAACTAGCTGGTCTCGTGTCAGACTGTTCAACTAGCTGGTCTCGTGTCAGGCTGTTCAACTAGCTGGTCTCGTGTCAGACTGTTCAACTAGCTGGTCTCGTGTCAGACTGTTCAACTAGCTGGTCTCGTGTCAGACTGTTCAACTAGCTGGTCTCGTGTCAGACTGTTCAACTAGCTGGTCTCGTGTCAGACTGTTCAACTAGCTGGTCTCGTGTCAGGCTGTTCAACTAGCTGGTCTCGTGTCAGACTGTTCAACTAGCTGGTCTCGTGTCAGACTGTTCAACTAGCTGGTCTCGTGTCAGACTGTTCAACTAGCTGGTCTCGTGTCAGACTGTTCAACTAGCTGGTCTCGTGTCAGACTGTTCAACTAGCTGGTCTCGTGTCAGACTGTTCAACTAGCTGGTCTCGTGTCAGATTGTTCAACTAGCTGGTCTCGTGTCAGACTGTTCAACTAGCTGGTCTCGTGTCAGACTGTTCAACTAGCTGGTCTCGTGTCAGACTGTTCAACTAGCTGGTCTCGTGTCAGACTGTTCAACTAGCTGGTCTCGTGTCAGACTGTTCAACTAGCTGGTCTCGTGTCAGACTGTTCAACTAGCTGGTCTCGTGTCAGACTGTTTAACTAGCTGGTCTCGTGTCAGACTGTTCAACTAGCTGGTCTCGTGTCAGACTGTTCAACTAGCTGGTCTCGTGTCAGACTGTTCAACTAGCTGGTCTCGTGTCAGACTGTTCAACTAGCTGGTCTCGTGTCAGACTGTTCAACTAGCTGGTCTCGTGTCAGACTGTTCAACTAGCTGGTCTCGTGTCAGGCTGTTCAACTAGCTGGTCTCGTGTCAGGCTGTTCAACTAGCTGGTCTCGTGTCAGACTGTTCAACTAGCTGGTCTCGTGTCAGACTGTTCAACTAGCTGGTCTCGTGTCAGACTGTTCAACTAGCTGGTCTCGTGTCAGACTGTTCAACTAGCTGGTCTCGTGTCAGACTGTTCAACTAGCTGGTCTCGTGTCAGACTGTTCAACTAGCTGGTCTCGTGTCAGACTGTTCAACTAGCTGGTCTCGTGTCAGGCTGTTCAACTAGCTGGTCTCGTGTCAGACTGTTCAACTAGCTGGTCTCGTGTCAGGCTGTTCAACTAGCTGGTCTCGTGTCAGACTGTTCAACTAGCTGGTCTCGTGTCAGACTGTTCAACTAGCTGGTCTCGTGTCAGGCTGTTCAACTAGCTGGTCTCGTGTCAGACTGTTCAACTAGCTGGTCTCGTTTCAGACTGTTCAACTAGCTGGTCTCGTGTCAGACTGTTCAACTAGCTGGTCTCGTGTCAGACTGTTCAACTAGCTGGTCTCGTGTCAGACTGTTCAACTAGCTGGTCTCGTGTCAGGCTGTTCAACTAGCTGGTCTCGTGTCAGACTGTTCAACTAGCTGGTCTCGTGTCAGACTGTTCAACTAGCTGGTCTCGTGTCAGACTGTTCAACTAGCTGGTCTCGTGTCAGACTGTTCAACTAGCTGGTCTCGTGTCAGGCTGTTCAACTAGCTGGTCTCGTGTCAGGCTGTTCAACTAGCTGGTCTCGTGTCAGGCTGTTCAACTAGCTGGTCTCGTGTCAGGCTGTTCAACTAGCTGGTCTCGTGTCAGGCTGTTCAACTAGCTGGTCTCGTGTCAGGCTGTTCAACTAGCTGGTCTCGTGTCAGGCTGTTCAACTAGCTGGTCTCGTGTCAGGCTGTTCAACTAGCTGGTCTCGTGTCAGACTGTTCAACTAGCTGGTCTCGTGTCAGACTGTTCAACTAGCTGGTCTCGTGTCAGACTGTTCAACTAGCTGGTCTCGTGTCAGACTGTTCAACTAGCTGGTCTCGTGTCAGACTGTTCAACTAGCTGGTCTCGTGTCAGGCTGTTCAACTAGCTGGTCTCGTGTCAGGCTGTTCAAATAGCTGGTCTCGTGTCAGGCTGTTCAACGAGCTGGTCTCGTGTCAGACTGTTCAACTAGCTGGTCTCGTGTCAGGCTGTTCAACTAGCTGGTCTCGTGTCAGACTGTTCAACTAGCTGGTCTCGTGTCAGACTGTTCAACTAGCTGGTCTCGTGTCAGACTGTTCAACTAGCTGGTCTCGTGTCAGACTGTTCATCTAGCTGGTCTCGTGTCAGACTGTTCAACTAGCTGGTCTCGTGTCAGGCTGTTCAACTAGCTGGTCTCGTGTCAGACTGTTCAACTAGCTGGTCTCGTGTCAGGCTGTTCAACTAGCTGGTCTCGTGTCAGGCTGTTCAACTAGCTGGTCTCGTGTCAGGCTGTTCAACTAGCTGGTCTCGTGTCAGGCTGTTCAACTAGCTGGTCTCGTGTCAGGCTGTTCAACTAGCTGGTCTCGTGTCAGACTGTTCAACTAGCTGGTCTCGTGTCAGACTGTTCAACTAGCTGGTCTCGTGTCAGGCTGTTCAACTAGCTGGTCTCGTGTCAGGCTGTTCAACTAGCTGGTCTCGTGTCCGGCTGTTCAACTAGCTGGTCTCGTGTCAGACTGTTCAACTAGCTGGTCTCGTGTCAGACTGTTCAACTAGCTGGTCTCGTGTCAGACTGTTCAACTAGCTGTTCTCGTGTCAGACTGTTCAACTAGCTGGTCTCGTGTCAGACTGTTCAACTAGCTGGTCTCGTGTCAGACTGTTCAACTAGCTGGTCTCGTGTCAGACTGTTCAACTAGCTGGTCTCGTGTCAGGCTGTTCAACTAGCTGGTCTCGTGTCAGGCTGTTCAACTAGCTGGTCTCGTGTCAGACTGTTCAACTAGCTGGTCTCGTGTCAGACTGTTCAACTAGCTGGTCTCGTGTCAGGCTGTTCAACTAGCTGGTCTCGTGTCAGGCTGTTCAACTAGCTGGTCTCGTGTCAGACTGTTCAGCTAGCTGGTCTCGTGTCAGACTGTTCAACTAGCTGGTCTTGTGTCAGACTGTTCAACTAGCTGGTCTCGTGTCAGACTGTTCAACTAGCTGGTCTCGTGTCAGACTGTTAAACTAGCGCATGACAAATGTGGGTTTAGGGTTCCAAGACTCTAACTTCCTGTACTCCTGGAGCTCTGCAGTGCAGAGGGTCATCAGCATCTACTGGACGAGTCCTCAGCTAGAGAGATGACTGGATCTCCTTCACAACGACGTGGCAGTAATCAGTTCCGATCCATCCCCATGGCAACGCTAGATGTTACTACATCCTGGCCTTCTGTTCTATCTACCCTGAAGGTGGTTGCCATGGTTCTGTGTGTGTGTGTGTTTTAACATTTTGTTACACTGTTATCATGACTCCACTCCTTAGTAACAGTGGTGGAGTAACTACACAATGTGTGTAAAATCACAAATCAACCTGCAAGACAACTGAAGGTGATGACCCTCCACAACTATCAAGACAACTAAAGGTGTCGACCCTCCACATCATCTATCAAGACAACTAAAGGTGTCGACCCTCCACATCTAGAGACAACTAAAGGTGTCGACCCTCCACATCTAGAGACAACTAAAGGTGTCGACCCTCCACATCTAGAGACAACTAAAGGCGTCGACCCTCCACATCTAGAGACAACTAAAGGTGTTGACCCTCCACATCTAGAGACAACTAAAGGTGTCGACCCTCCACATCTAGAGACAACTAAAGGCGTCGACCCTCCACATCTAGAGACAACTAAAGGCGTCGACCCTCCACATCTAGAGACAACTAAAGGTGTCGACCCTCCACATCTAGAGACAACTAAAGGTGTCGACCCTCCACATCTAGAGACAACTAAAGGTGTCGACCCTCCACATCTAGAGACAACTAAAGGTGTCGACCCTCCACATCTAGAGACAACTAAAGGTGTCGACCCTCCACATCTAGAGACAACTAAAGGTGTCGACCCTCCACATCTATCAAGACAACTAAATGTGTCGACCCTCCACATCTAGAGACAACTAAAGGTGTCGACCCTCCACATCTATCAAGACAACTAAAGGTGTTGACCCTCCACATCTAGAGACAACTAAAGGTGTCAACCTTCCACATCTAGAGACAACTAAAGGTGTCGACCCTCCACATCTATCCAGACAACTAAAGGTGTCGACCCTCCACATCTATCAAGACAACTAAAGGAGTCGACCCTCCACATCATCTATCAAGACAACTAAAGGTGTCGACCCTCCACATCTAGAGACAACTAAAGGTGTCGACCCTCCACATCTAGAGACAACTAAAGGTGTCGACCCTCCACATCTAGAGACAACTAAAGGTGTCGACCCTCCACATCTAGAGACAACTAAAGGTGTCGACCCTCCACATCTATCAAGACAACTAAAGGTGTCGACCCTCCACATCTAGAGACAACTAAATGTGTCGACCCTCCACATCTAGAGACAACTAAAGGCGTCGACCCTCCACATCTAGAGACAACTAAAGGTGCTGACCCTCCACATCTATCAAGACAACTAAAGGTGTTGACCCTCCACATCTAGAGACAACTAAAGGTGTCGACCCTCCACATCTAGAGACAACTAAAGGTGTTGACCCTCCACATCTATCAAGACAACTAAAGGTGTCGACCCTCCACATCTAGAGACAACTAAAGGTGTTGACCCTCCACATCTAGAGACAACTAAAGGTGTTGACCCTCCACATCTATCAAGACAACTAATGGTGTCGACCCTCCACATCTAGAGACAACTAAAGGTGTTGACCCTCCACATCTAGAGACAACTAAAGGTGTCGACCCTCCACATCTAGAGACAACTAAAGGTGTTGACCCTCCACATCTATCAAGACAACTAAAGGTGTTGACCCTCCACATCTAGAGACAACTAAAGGTGTCGACCCTCCACATCTAGAGACAACTAAAGGTGTCGACCCTCCACATCTATCAAGACAACTAAAGGTGTCGACCCTCCACATCTAGAGACAACTAAAGGTGTCGACCCTCCACATCTAGAGACAACTAAAGGTGTTGACCCTCCACATCTAGAGACAACTAAAGGTGTCGACCCTCCACATCTAGAGACAACTAAAGGTGTTGACCCTCCACATCTATCAAGACAACTAAAGGTGTTGACCCTCCACATCTAGAGACAACTAAAGGTGTCGACCCTCCACATCTAGAGACAACTAAAGGTGTCGACCCTCCACATCTAGAGACAACTAAAGGTGTCGACCCTCCACATCTAGAGACAACTAAAGGTGTCGACCCCCCACATCTATCAAGACAACTAAAGGTGTCGACCCTCCACATCTAGAGACAACTAAAGGTGTCGATCCTCCACATCTATCAAGACAACTAAAGGTGTCGACCCTCCACATCTATCAAGACAACTAAAGGTGTCGACCCTCCACATCTAGAGACAACTAAAGGTGTCGACCCTCCACATCTAGAGACAACTAAAGGTGTCGACCCTCCACATCTAGAGACAACTAAAGGTGTCGACCCCCCACATATATCAAGACAACTAAAGGTGTCGACCCTCCACATCTAGAGACAACTAAATGTGTCGACCCTCCACATCTAGAGACAACTAAAGGCGTCGACCCTCCACATCTAGAGACAACTAAAGGTGCTGACCCTCCACATCTATCAAGACAACTAAAGGTGTTGACCCTCCACATCTAGAGACAACTAAAGGTGTCGACCCTCCACATCTAGAGACAACTAAAGGTGTTGACCCTCCACATCTATCAAGACAACTAAAGGTGTCGACCCTCCACATCTAGAGACAACTAAAGGTGTTGACCCTCCACATCTAGAGACAACTAAAGGTGTCGACCCTCCACATCTAGAGACAACTAAAGGTGTTGACCCTCCACATCTATCAAGACAACTAAAGGTGTTGACCCTCCACATCTAGAGACAACTAAAGGTGTCGACCCTCCACATCTAGAGACAACTAAAGGTGTCGACCCTCCACATCTAGAGACAACTAAAGGTGTCGACCCTCCACATCTAGAGACAACTAAAGGTGTCGACCCCCCACATCTATCAAGACAACTAAAGGTGTTGACCCTCCACATCTAGAGACAACTAAAGGTGTCGACCCTCCACATCTAGAGACAACTAAAGGTGTCGACCCTCCACATCTATCAAGACAACTAAAGGTGTCGACCCTCCACATCTAGAGACAACTAAAGGTGTCGACCCTCCACATCTAGAGACAACTAAAGGTGTTGACCCTCCACATCTAGAGACAACTAAAGGTGTCGACCCTCCACATCTAGAGACAACTAAAGGTGTTGACCCTCCACATCTATCAAGACAACTAAAGGTGTTGACCCTCCACATCTAGAGACAACTAAAGGTGTCGACCCTCCACATCTAGAGACAACTAAAGGTGTCGACCCTCCACATCTAGAGACAACTAAAGGTGTCGACCCTCCACATCTAGAGACAACTAAAGGTGTCGACCCCCCACATCTATCAAGACAACTAAAGGTGTCGACCCTCCACATCTAGAG